>NC_086106.1:28273585-28488585 GCF_963921235.1 Mobula hypostoma
AACCTTTAAGCTATGAAGCTGCCAAATCATACCAAATAACAAGTAAAAATACACAGCCTATATAAAGTAGAAATAATGTATGTACAGTGTAGCATCACATACGGGAATCGGGAAGACAGCTCAGAGCACACTGATGATGGTGTGTTAGGCTGAGTCATTGGAGATTGGGGTGGTGCAGCGGCCCCCACCCTCCGGGCAGCGAACTGATACCAATCCGTGAAACATGCAGGGGTGCAGCGGTAGCCGGGATGCACACAACACATCTTTAAGAAAAGAGCCGAAATAAACAAGCTAATTAATTAGGTGCCGCCTGGCATGTAAATGTTGGCCAAGATCAGAGGCGATTGCCGATTGCATCGCCTCTGATCTGGGCTGACATTTATGTGCCGGGCACCACCTAATTAATTAGCATGTTTATTTCAGCTTTTTACTTAAAGATGTGCTGTGTGCATCCCGGCTACCGCTGCATTCTCCGCGGATTGGTATCAGTCCACGGCCCAGGGGTTGGGGTGGTGAGTCACTGGCGTGTCATCTCATCGTCGTCTGTTTCCATTAGGGCAGGCAACTCATCTTCTCCTATGACTGCCCACCTCGATGTCAAAGGTCGAGGTTCGTCATCTGCTGTGGCTGATGTGGAAGGTTTGAAAAACGACAGTATGCTTGACTGCTAGCCTCATGCATTTTTCTATCATACAGTTCTTTGTAAGCACTCAAACCATCCTGCAAATATGCCCTAAACCGACATCCCCTTTCAAAATTAAAGTCATACTTGATCATTGCAGCGAAAATCTCATGCAGTCACTTTCGGTCTGTTTGCTACTGCATTTGGTTTCGATTGTTATCCTTTCCTCTTCCAATTGCATCAACTCTTCACCTATCAGTTCTTGGTCATGGGATGCCAAAACCTCTTCAACATCATCTTTGTCAACTTCCACAAGCCAAACTCACTTTGTCCTTACTTCGTTCACCACAATCCAAACGCTTAATTATGTCTAGTGTAACACCCTTACAAGCTCTTTTTGGCTTTTCCGATACCTTAGAACTCATCTTGCAAACGGCTGATCACAGGCTCGTGTTTAAGCAATGCCGGCTAGAATGCTGTTCCCAGGGAGAAGTGGCTGCTCGGGGTGCGCGCTGCCTTTTTTCGCGCACTGATTTTTTTCTGCACGCTGCCTTTTTTCGTAACAGTGAAAACAGCTTCTGTTAGTGAAAACAGGGAACTAATGTAGGTCTTTCGTAACAGTGAGGTTTCGTAAAGCGAACGTTCAAAAAGCGGGGGACACCTACACCTGCAATACTGTTCATGAGCAGGAATCTGAGATCTCGCATAGACCTCCTGAAACCAGACCTCCGAGGGAAGTACAGAATGAACAGTTCAGCCATTTGTCAAGTGAAGCATCAAGGAGCTTCGAGATTGGACAGGAAGTCCTAGTGCTTGATTACCGAGAAGACAAGTGGACACTCGGTAGGATATCTACGTGAACTGGACCACTGATATACACAATGGAAGTTGGAGATCAGACATGGAGATGCCATGTGCACCAGATACTGGATGCTCAACCGAAGAACACACCTGAGTTGATTGTATCCAACATGACAGACACATTACCTGCCTCTCGGTGATGATTCTGACACTGGCAACAATGTAACACCAAAAGTGGAGAACATGGTCTTAGACAAGACACCTACCAAACCCGATGCCTCTCCACAGGTCCAGAGGCACGATGAGAAGATAATCATTGACAAGACACCTGTCAAACCTGATGCCTCTCCACAGGTCCAGAGGCACGATGAGAAGATAATCATTGACAAGACACCTGTCAAACCTGATGCCTCTCCACAGGTCCAGAGGCACGATGAGAAGATAATCATTGACAAGACACCTGTCAAACCTGATGCCTCTCCACAGGTCCAGAGGCACGATGAGAAGATCGTCATTGACAAGACACCTGTCAAGCCTGATGCCTCTCCACAGGTCCAGAGGTGTCATCCCGAAAGAAACTGAGCTACCCTAAAGACTGAACCTTTAGAACTCTGAGGTTAGTCATGGACTGTTATTGTGAAGGCATGTTTATTTGGAATATGGATTTGTGAAAGGGAAATTGAATGTTTTGTTGCATTAATCTACAGGGGGAGGAAGTGAAATGTATGGATCGATTTCTTTTAGAGCAATAACCCCTCCCCCAGCATTATGTATTGATCTGTTGTCTACTTGTGTGCATTGTTCATTCTTGCTGTCTCGTGATCTGTACGTAGTTGTGTACAGACAGCACACATTAAGCTACTGAAACACCAGCAAGTTCACACCGGGGTGAGGCAGTTCACCTGCTCTGAATGTGGGGAGGGATTCACTCCATCTTCCAGCTTGGTAGCACATGAGAGTTCACCCGGGGGAGAAGCTGTTCACCTGCTGTGAATGTGGACAGATACTCACCCAGTCCTCAACCTGCTGACGCGCTAGTGAGGTCACTGGCGAAAGGCTGTTCAGTTGTTCTGGGTGTGGGAGAAGCTTCAGTCTGTCATCTGGCCTGGTGAGTCATCAGCGAATGCACAAGGGAGAAAGGTACTTCACCTGCTTTGAATGTGATAGGGGATTCACTGAATCGCGCACCTTGCAGTGACACCAGCAAGATCACACTGGGGAGACACCATTCACCTGCTCTGACTTGGGATAGGATTCAGTGAACCATCGTACCCAGTGAGACACCAGCAAGTTCACACTGGGAAGAGGCCTGACTGTGGGAAAGGATTCACTAGTCATCCCACCTATTGAGACACCAGTGGGATCACAGAGGAGAGAGGCCGTTCACCTGCTCCGACTGCAAAGGGATTCACTGTCTTCCAGCTTGGTGGCACACCAGCGTGTTCGTACTGGGGAGAGACCGTTCACTTTCTCTGAGTTTGGCGAAAATTTCAGTCAGCCCTCCCACCTAATGATACACCAGCGTGACCGCACTGGGAAGAGGCCATTCACCTGCTCAGAGTGTGGAAAGGGCTTTAGTCAATTAACCAGCCTCCTGAGACAGCTGATGTTTTGGTTTTGAAGAAGGGTCTTGGCCAGAAACGTCAACTTGTACTCTCTTCCATAGATGCTGCCTGGCCTGCTGAGTTCCTCAGCATTTTGTGTGTGTTGCTTTGGATTTCCAGTCTCAGGACTCACGCCACCAGATTCAAGAACAGTTTCTAACCACCAGGCCCTTGACTAAAAGGGAACTACACTCACTTGCCCCATCATTGAAATGTTCCTTCAAGTCACTTTAAAGGACTCTTTATCTCAGGATCTCATTATTTATTGCTATTTATTTATAATTGTATTTGCACAAGTTGTTGTCTTCTGCATTCTGATTGATCTTTCAATGATCCTGTTACAGCTACTGTTTTATAAATTAAAGGCATCCGTTAGTCTTGCGAGACCATGGAAAGTCTTCACTCTCCAGGGCGCAAGGTTGTATGGAAGACCAGCAGTTGCCCATGCTGCAAGTCTCCCCTCTCCACGACACCAATGTTGTCCAAGGGAAGGGCGTTAGGACCCATACAGCTTGGCACCAGTATCGTCACAAAGCACTGTGTGGTTAAGTGCCTTGCTCAAGGACACAACACGTTCCCTTGGTTGGGGCTCGAACTCACGACCCTCAGGTAGCTAGTCCAATGCCTTAACCACTTGGCCACGTGCCCACACTATTCTATAGATTTGCTGAATATTCGAACAGAAAACTGAATCTCAGGGTTGTATATGATGACATATATGTACTCTGGTACTAAGATTTATTTTAAACTTAAATGAGAAGAGGCAATCTGAAGGATCAGAGGAGCGGATTTGTGGCTTGTCTAAACGTTCTATTTCACTCAAATCTGTGGCTCCAGAGGAGAAGGTTATTGTTGTAATGTGGGCATTATTAAAAGTAAGTTAATACTAATTAGGATGATGGCGGGGGGGGGGGTTCTACTTCTGTTCTTTTTACTTCCGGTGTGCTTTGTATACAGTGTGCCTGCCATACCGTATGGGTTGTGAGAGCCTCTGTATATACATGACGGTTTTGACACTTGAGATAACGTTGTTTTCTTTGGCATGAAATTGTCGAGTGTGCCTTTATCAAAGTAGAAATTGGCACATATTTTTGGCAATGAGATGAACTGGTTTGTGGACGTGTCAGCCCGTCTCGAGCAGGAGCAGCAGCGCCGATAAGGGGCCTCATGTTCAGATGGCTACGTTTGGGACTATTGTTGATTTTATGGACGTGATGGAGGACTGGCCAGAGTATGAGGAAAGGTTGGGACACTTTTTCTGTGCTAATGGAGTTATTGAGGAGTCTAAGAAGCACTCTATTCTCCTGAGTGAGTGTGGGGCAAAGACTTACAAGCTAATAGGGAATGTAGCCACACCACGGAAACCGGGGGACATTCTATATAACGAACTGGTCAAGCTCGTGGGGAACCACTACAATCCGAAACCTTCCGTGATAGTCCAAAGGTGCAAGTTTCACAGCCGTTTCAGGAAGCCAGGTCAGTCTGTGGCTAATTTCATGGCCGAGCTTCGGCAGCTGTCGGAGCATTGTGATTTCGGAGCGGTGTTGGAAGACATGCTGCGTGATAGATTGGTATGCGGCATTAATAATGACAGCATACAACGCTGTCTGTTAGGGGAAACCCCACCGTTGACTTTCAAGAAAGCCTTGGAGATTGCCCAAGGCATGGAGATGGCTGCTAATAATGTCAAGGATATCCAGAAAGGACATGGGGGTCGCAGTCGGCGGCAGTGCACCAAGTCAGGAGGGAGACAGGTAAACAGGCAAAGCGGGTGGAATGTTTCCGGTGTGGAGGGACACACTATGCAAATGATTGCAAATTCAAACACACTGTCTGACATGCGTGTAGCAAAAAGGGACATTTAGCAGGAGTTCAAAGGGTAAGATTAAGCCTGGGCAGGGGAAAGCTCAACAGGGTCAGGCAGCCACACAGCATCTAGAAGAAGCAGATGAAGAGGCAGCGTGTGCCTACAACATGTTTGCAGTGGAAACAGATGAGGAACCACCTGAACCATATTATGCCACAGTCACTGCCAGGGGAAAGGACGTTAAGCTTGAGATTGATTCAGGGGCTACTGCATCAGTCATTAGTGAGGAGACCTACAGGAGGACATGGGGGTCCAACCTGCCTCCCATTAGACCGTCAAAGCTCAATCTCAGGACCTATACGGGGCAGCCCATATCTGATTTAGGGGTGTTATATGTGGACATTTCAGCCGGGGGTCAGAAGGCTGAACTGTAGCTAAGGGCAGGGGACCCAGTCTTTTGGGTCGCGATTGGCTTCGCAAAATCCGTCTAAACTGGCATGAAATTAAGTATGCACACACGACGGAG
The DNA here is from genome assembly GCF_963921235.1 of Mobula hypostoma. Lineage (NCBI taxonomy): Eukaryota > Metazoa > Chordata > Chondrichthyes > Myliobatiformes > Myliobatidae > Mobula > Mobula hypostoma. Next base: position 28,278,946 of record NC_086106.1, read on the forward strand.
GACATTCTGCAGCGGTACAGTGACGTTTTCAGGGACGAGCTGGGAACACTGAAGGGCGTGACAGTGAAACTCCATCGAACCTGAGGCTACACCACGTTTATTGAAGCCCAGGTCAGTACCCTATGCCATGAAAGGCAAAGTCAAGGAGGAGCTGGAACGGCTACAGAGGCTGGGCATTATTGAGTCTGTCCAGTTTTCAAGGTGGGCGGCTCCCATTGTTCCAGTTTTGAAGGCAGAAGTGGAGAGGAAGCAGGAAAAGCAGAAGGAGGGACATGATCAACATGCGCGAGGGAGACAGTTAAAACCGGATGACAATGTCTATGTGAGAAACAATCAGCAATGGCTGCCTGGGGTTATTCTTAAGCAGAGTGGTCCCGTCTCCTATGTTGTTAAGCTGACTGGGCGTGCTTTCCGCAGACATCAGGACCATGTGCGCCTGCGTCATGATACCGGCTCAGAGGCGGACAGCTCCATGGAGTTTCCATTTGTGAGTCAGACTACGGGGAAGCATGTCCACCAGTGACTTTGCCAGAGGGAGAGACCCTGGCAGAGGGGTAGGAGTCCCCCGAGGAGGATGGACATTCTCATGCAGACACACAGACCCCTCTCGTGCCCCCAACACCAGACCCACCCAAAACACCCTCACCAGTGGTGCCTGCTGCGTCACCAGGGGTAGTGCGCAGATCACAGCGCACTCCTAAACCTGACAGACTGAATCTTTGACGGGACAGTTCTCTTTTTGTTGTTAGATTGAATGTTGAATCTGTCACGTTTTCCAGATGTTTTGTACTGTAAACTGTTGCTGAGATACTCTTCCTTCAGTTAGTCCTGACGAAGGGTCTCGGCCTGAAACGTCGACTGCACCTCTTCCTACAGATGCTGCTTGGCCTGCTGCGTTCACCAGCAACTTTGATGTGTGTTGCTTAAATTTCCAGCATCTGCAGAATTCCTGTTGTCTTGAGATACTAGTATAAGTTTTCAGGGGTACGCAAGTTAATAACACTATATGGTTTTTTATTTCCTAGGTTTTTTTACATTTGGGGATGTTGGATTTTAAAGAGGGATAAGTGTTGTAATGTGAGCATTATTAAAAGTAAGTTAATACTAATTAGGATAATGGGGGGGGGTGCGGTTTCTACTTCCATTCTTTTTACTTCCGGTGGGCTTTGTATATCGTGTTCCTGCCATGCCGTACGGGTTGTGAAAGCCTCTGTATATACATAATGATTTTGATGTTCGACATAAAGTTGTTTCTTTGGCATGAAGTTATCGAGTGTGCCTTTTTCAAAGTAGAAGTTAGTACAGTTATGTTTTTCTGCATAGAAAAATTGATGAAAGGAAATAACTGAAAGGCTGGAAACACACTGTGGTGGGGTCCTGCAACACAGGACCCTTAAATAGGGAAACACCTACTTTGATTGGTGTTAAGTCTGAAAGTAGAGAGAAGGCCCATCACTAAAGATGTTCCCAGTATTGCTCAGATGGGCTGATTGGCCTGTCTTTGTCTGTACATTCCCTGCGTTGCTGAATGGAACAGTGGCTGAAGCCAGAGGGAAAGGGATTAGAGATGTGGGCTGTGTACAGGAGATGGAGAAGGGAATCAGTCCATCTGGGCTCAGGCTGTGTCCGTGAGTAGGGCTCAGGGTCAGCTTCCCGTGACCTGAAACTGTTGAGAATGGTGGTGCCTGGAGAGCGTAAGGGTTCACTTCAGTGCAAAACTGATATCTGCAGCTAATCCTGACCAGACCTCTGGCTGGTGATGTAACACTGTTCGTGCCTGACCCAGATAATAATCCCAGCATAAATCACTCCTCATTGTAATGTTCAGAAACCGGATCATGCTAACAGGATAACATACAGTGCAACAATAGAGGGTCCTCTATTTTACAAATTTAATCACTTTGTCCCCATGCCCATTGCTGCTGTGGAGTCCTTCAGCTTCTTTATTTTAAAAGGGATGTACTTCGAGGCATTTTGGAGAAGGTTCACTTGGATCAGAGGTTCCCGACCTTTTTTATGCCATGGACCAACGGAGCAAGGGGTCCATGGAACCCAGATTATGAACCCCTGACGTGAAAGATTCCTGGGATGAAGTGGTTGTTCACTGAGATACATTTGACCAGGTTCGGCCTAGTTGATGTCATATGCAGAAGAATAGGTATGAACAAGTTCAATGAAAGGCTTACTTGGCATCGGATAAGCAGTATTCACAAGAAAACCATAAATTAAACATGAATTACACGCAACAAACATAAAATGCTGGAGGAACTCAGCAAGTCAAACAGTCAACATTTCGAGCTGAGACCTTTCATCAAAATATCAACTGCTTATTCTTCTCCATAGATGCTGCCTGGCCTGCTGAGTTCCTCCAGCATTCTGTGTGTGATTCTCTGGATTTCCAGCATCTGCAGAATCTCTTGTTTATGAATTACATTATTTTCTTTTACAAAAAAGGAAAGAACAATGAGAACAAAATAAGCTCATAATTGGAGCTCAGAGGAATGACAGGTGAGCTAGGCTTGTTATATCGAGAGGGATGTAAAGATGCTCCAAGGTTACAGACTAGCTGTACGAAAAGTCCTGAACAGGGCAAATGGAATAGTAGTTAAAGTAGTTGTTCATATTGATGCACGTAATATAAAAATATAGTTAAATATTGAGAGATTGGGTATGTTGATAAGTGTAAAGGAAAAACTTTTCACCAAGTATTAAGCACCTACGTGGTGATGCAAATGGTGTATTAGTGTGTATTATGATAAAATTGAATACATGAGTAAGAATGTCTTACTGTATTTGCATAGCACCATAGTAAGATTTCACCTGGAATACTGTGTGTTTGCTCTTCATACCTAAGAAAGAATCACTTGTCACAAAGGGAAGTAATAAAGCTTCACTAGACTTACTCCAGACGTAGCGCGTTTTCTATCTGAGGAAAGAATTTTCTCCAGTTTAGCAAAATGAGAGGGGATGTTATTGACACAGACAAAATTCATTAAGGAAGTGGCAGACCGGATGTAGGGAATCGTCCTGCCATAAGGAAAATTAGATTGGCTATCCCACTCATTCATTGTTTTACCCACTCTCTTTGCAGACACTTCATACCTTCCTTGCATCTAACCCTGCCACCCTTAATTGTGCATTTAAGATTCCAAAATAATGCTTCTGTCCAAATCATTGAAAAATGAGCGAGCCAGTTGGTCCTATGAGTCTGCTGTACGATTATTAAAGATTATAGCTTTCCTTTGTTATCTCATATGCTTTTTATGCAGAAATCTAGCAATTTCTGTTCTAGATAAACTCCATGTCTTGGGCATCACGCTCCTCTGAGATAGACAATTCCAAAGATTCTTCATCTTTTTGAGTTGAGACATTACTCGTCTTCTGAATTCTAAACATTCTGTCCCTTAATCTGAGACAGTTAACCTGGTTCCTGGTTCTTTGGCCATGGTAAACCTCGGTGTTCTGAGAGTTTTCAGGGGATCACCTCTCATTCTTGTAATCTGCTCGATATTCCCTCAAATGGCAAACGCATGAGTTCTGAGACCCAGACTTGTGAGGCAATGGTAATTTTTTTTTAGGGAAAGGGAACAGAACTGTACACTCAGTACAATTTCACTGAGGCTTTGCGTTATTGCAGTGAAGTATTTGACTCAAGACCCGCATTCCATATTCTGGTTTAACAAATTATCAGGAGGACAATATAGCTTTCAGAGTTCAAAGTAGATTTATTATCAAAGTATGTACATGGCACCATATATGTACAACCCTGAGGTTCATTTTCTTGCAGGCATTCACAGTAGGATAAAGGCATACAATAGAATCAGTGGAAAAACTACGCACAAAGACTGGCCATCAATCAACATGGCGAAGACAAAATGGCGCAAGAACTGGAAAAACACATAATACTGAGAACACGAGTTGTAGAATCCTTGACAGTGAGTCAGGTTGTGGAATCAGTTCGGAGTTGAGGTGAGTGAAGTTATTCACTTTGGGTCGAGTCTGGGCCACCTGTAACACAGATTACAGCTTTGTTGCTATTAGTGTCTCTGTGATGTCATGGGAAAGCCCCATTTTCATTTCTGCTTAGCCCTGGTTGCTTGGAGTCAGAGTGGGAGAAGCTGGTGTGACAGCCGAGAGTGGGAGTGACTTTAATCTGAGTAAATAGGGAAAAGGGAAGATTATTCAGTGTTACAGTGTGTGATTCATTAATGACATGCTGGGCTTCGTTTAATGGTGTGTGGAATGCAGTGCACTGCATTCAATATGTCGTATCCAAGTTAGTTACATTTGACAGGCTAGTTTGGGAAAGCGGCACTATCGATGTGCACCACAATTACTGGGAGTTCACCCTTGCCCTTCAGAATGGCCTGTGGCTATTTTGAGAAGTCTCTAATCCTGGCACTGGAGGGTAGCAGGTCAGAAATACCTGACTGCTCACTTCTGTCCCTGCATCTCTTTGTATTTTTCCTCCCCCGTTAGGCAGCAGAACCAACCGTGATGCAATTGGCTTGGTTATAATTGAGACACAGCGCACAATAGGCCCTTCAAGCCACAGCACCCTGCGATCACAGGACAATCAGTCTTGTCCTAGGAGTCAGGGAGCAAGCCGGGTTTGGGCAAGTCTCTACAGGGACCAGCTACCAATTCAAAGTGCTGTGTCCAGCACGGTGGCTTTGCTGAATTACCATCTGTGTCTGGTCTCTCTCTCAGATTCTTCTCATGTTGGAAATGAGCACAATAAAGAGCTAAATTCCAAGGATTCGCAGATGAAGCTGGTGCTCTGATCAACACTGGTTTTTGGGGTAGTCTGGAAATGTATCTACCTTTCTGATTGAGGGAAATGGGCACACTTCAACCTGAAGCATTCAACCAGTGACGATAACTCTCTATGCTGGTATTGTTACCTAATTTGCTAAGTTTTTTCTGTGGATTTTGCCTTTGATTCAGATTCCAATACCTGTAAGAAAGTTTCTCCACTGGAATTAAAATGTGCATCTCCTAATTCTAGATTTTCCCCAGAGAAAGAAGCAAGTTCTCCACATTCACTTGTCATAGCCTCTCTGAATCGTGAATGGTTCTATCGAGTTGCCTCTTACTCTGAAATGCCAGCAGATCCAAATCTAATCAATCCAAACTTTCCTCACAAGGCTACCTGCCATTCTAGGTGTTAGTCCTGTAAACCTTTCTTAATCATAACCTTTCTCCTTTGAATGTATGGGCACAGTACTGTAGATGTGGCCTCACCAATGCCCTATAACCTCACTGCCGTTGACCATAAGACATAGGAGCAAAATTAGATCATTCAGCCTACTGAGTCTGGTCCGCCGTTCTATCGTGTTTGATTTATTATCCCTCTCAACGCCATTCTTCTGCCTTCTCCACGTAACCTTCGATGCCATGACTAATCAAGAACCTATCAATCTCCACTTTAAATATACCAATTGACTTGGTCTCATCTTGTACTGTGCTGTTATTGCATAAATGCTAATTTTAATGGCATTCTTGTGCTGTCTATATATACCCAAGACAGCAATAAACTTGGTCTGGAACAATTTTCAGTGTCCAATTAATCGACAACCAGTGCACAGAGTGATAGTTACATAGCATGACCAGGCTTTTCCACCCATCAAATCACCATTTACACTAATCTCCTATTTCCATTCATTCCTCCCAGATACTACCACCCACCTATACCTGCGGGCCAATTTACAATGAACCTTCCGGCACGCACCCCTTTGGGCTGTGTTAGGCGATGGATGCACCCAGAGGAACTCAAGTTGTCACATGGAGAACATATAAACTCCACAGAGACCTGAGGTCAGGAATCAGCCTGACCTCGGGTGTCTGACAGGGACATGGACTGGATGAGCTCTGTCACCCATCAGTCAAATGGTGTCTACTATTTATCCTCATGGCAATTCTGGAGAAAAAGGCATCTAAACATGTGCTACAAACTATCCCATTGCAGATTTAATCTGGACATTTTGGCACATCAAAACCTAACAGATCATGTACAGCAAATGGGTAGCCTTGATGTACAGCGGGGCCTTGCAGTGCAGGTTCATAGCTCCATGAAAATGGCTGCACAGGTGGGTAGGTTCCTGGAAAAGGCATTCAGTGTGCTTGACGTGCCGAGGCATTAACCACGCAAGTTGGGATGTCATCTTATAAAATAGAGTTTTGTGCACGGTTCTAGTCGTTACACCCCAGGAAGGATGTGGTAGCATTAGAAAGACTGCAGAAGAAATTCACCAGAATGTCTCCTGCATTCACGAGCTTTACTTTAAAGAGTTTGGATTTTGTTTCAGTGAAACTTGTGAGGTTTATAACATTACAAAGGGCCTGGGTGGTCCGAGTCATTTTCCTCAGGTTGGGGAGTCTAAAGTTAGAGGGCATAGATAAGATGACAAGGGGAAACTTAAAAGGCATTCTGAGGGACAAATTTTTCAGACTGGATGGTAGATATATGAAATGATCTGCCAATATTCAAAGGGCATTTAGACAGGTGTGCAGGGAAGGAGCAAAGGGTTGTGGGTCTAATGAGGGTGAGTGGATGGATAGGTATCATTGTCAGCATGGATGACTTGAGCCAAAGGGCCCGGTTGTGTGCTGCACACCTCCATGATTCCATGATTCTGAACTCCAGCGTGAGGTGAGATCTCACGCTCAATAACCTCCCTGCTGGCTTCAGCCCTGACTTGAGGTGTCTTTGTCTAGAGCAGGCACTCACACTGGTGATGAAATGCTTTGAGAGGTTGGTCATCGCTAGAATCAGCTCCGGCCTGAGCAAGGACCTCGACCTGCTGCAGTTTGCCTATCGCCATAATTTGTCTATGGCAGACGTAATCCCACTGTCTCTCCATACGGCCTTGGGTCACCTGGACAATGCAAATACCCATGTCAAGATGCTGCTTATTGACTATAGCTCAGCATTTAACACCATCATTCCTACAATTCTGATTGAAAAGCCCCAGAACCTGGGCCTCTGTACCTCCCTCTGTAACTGGATCCTCGACTTCCTAACCAGAGGTCCATCCACCATCTGTGAGGATTGGAAATAACATCTCCACCTCGCTGACAATCAACACTGGTGCACCTCAGGGATGAGTGCTTAGCCCACTGCTCTACTCTCTACTACGATGACTATGTGGCTAGTCACAGCTCAAATGCCATCTATAAATTTGCTAGCGATACAACCGTTGTTGGCCGAAGCTTAGACAGTGACGAGAGAGCATACAAGAGTGAGATATAGCAGCTAGTTGAGTGTTGTCATAGTAACAACCTTGCACTCAATGTCAGTAAGACCAATCAACTGCTTGTGGACTTCAGGAAGGGTAAGCCAAGGGAACACACACCACTCCTCATAGAGGGATCAGAAGTGGGGAGAGTGTGCAATTTCAAGTTCCGGGGTGTCAGTATCTCTGAGGAACTAACCTGGTCCCAACATGTCGATGCAGCTATAAAGAAGGCACAGCAGCAGCTATATTTCATTAGGAGTTTGAGGTGATTTGGTATGTCACCTAAAACACTCGCAAATTTTTACCGATGTACTCTGCAGAGCATTCTAACTGTCTGGATCACTATCTCGTATGGGATCAAAGAAAGTTGCAGAGAGTTGTAAACTTAGTCAGCTCCACCATGGGTACTAGCCTCCATAGTATTGAGGGTATCTGTATGGAGTGGTGCCTCAGAAAGGCAGCTTCCATTATTTAAGGACTCCCACCACCCAGACAAGCCCTCTTCTCATTGTTACCGTTGGAAAGGAGGTACAGAAACCTGAAGGCACACACTCAATGATTCAGGAACAGTTTCCTCTCTGCCATCCAATTTCTGAAAGGGCATGGAACGCATGAACACAACCTCACCACTGTTCTATTTTGTTTTTTTTGCACTAATTTAACTATATAGTATAGATATCTTGCAGTAATTCAGATTTTTTTCTCGCTATTGTCATGTATTACACTGTACTGCTGCAATGTTATGAAATTTTACATGCTCTGGTGATATTAAACCTGATTCTGATTGTGACATCACACCAGTAGCATCAACTGCACTTTATAACAACAGTTGAGCTATAACTACAACGGGCACTGATGGGCAATGCCCCCTCACTGTGACAGGTCAGTATCCCTGGATCCAGACAGTGGCAGGCATGACCCATTATCCAGGCCTTGTTCTCTTCTCGCCGCTACCTTTGGGCAGGAGGTGCAGGAGTCTTGGGTCCCACGTGACCAGGTTCCCATCAGGCTTCTGAACCAGCATGGATAATGTCGCTCACCTCAGCACTGAACTGATTTTGCAACCTGCAGACTCACTTTCAAAAGACTCTACAACTCGTGTTCTCAGTGTGACTTATTAATACTTGCATGAATTAGCTTTTGCATATTAGTTGTTTGACAGTCTTTATGTATAATTTTCATAAATAATTGTATTTATTTTTGTGTAAATGCATGAAAATGAATCTCAGGGTGGTATATGGTGAGATACATACTTTGAGAGCAATCAGCTGTCACAGCAGTGCCTGGTGTGGATGGGACATTAAAACACTGGCACTGACAACAAATGATGACATAAGCAACAGCAACAACTGCTGTTATAACATTATGACATCAGATAAACAACGAACACGGGTGAGCATTACAACTCAAGGTATCCACTGAGCACCACAACAGTTCATGTTACTGGGCAATTATGCTGGTGACTGTAGGTACTATGGTGTAAGCTTGAAGCGGAAATGAAAATTAATGGCGTGTTGACAGCAGTATAGACCTTAAGACATAGGAGCAGAATTAGGCCACAGCTCATCAAATCTGCTCTGCTATTCCATCTTGGCTGATTTATTACCCCCTCAACCACATTTTCCTGCCTTCTCCACGTAACCTTTGACAGCCTGACTTCCCAAGACCCTATCAAACACTGCTTTAAATACACTCAATGACTTGGCCTCCACAGCTGTCCATGCAATTAATCCCACAGATTCACCACCCTCTGAGTAAGAAACCCCTTCTCATCTCTGTTCTAAATGGACGTCCCTTTATTCTGAGGCTGTGCCCTTTGATACTGGATTCACCCATTGCAGGAAACATCCTCTCCCCAATCATTCTGTCTGGGCCTTTCAACAGTCAATAGGTTTTAATCATGTTCCCCCCCCACCCCCCACCATTATTCTAAACTCCAGTGAGTACAGGCTCTGCCATCAAATACTCCTCATATTAACCCCTTCATTGCTGGAATAATTTTTGTGAACCTCCTCTAGACTCTCTCCAATGACAGCACACCTTCTCTTAGATAAGAGACCCAAAACTGCTCACAACACCCCAACTGTAGTCTGACCAATACCCTATAAAACCTCAGTGTCACATCTTTGCCATTATATTCTACTGCTCTTGAAATGAATGCTAACATTGGACTTGCCGCCTTTACTACTGACTCAACCTGCAAGTTAACCTTTAGATAATCCTGCACAAGGACTCTCAAGTCCCTTTGCACCTCTGATTTTTTTTTTTAAATTTTCTTCCCATTTAAGAAAATAGTTCACACTTTTACTCCTACTACCAAAGTGCAGGACGTACACTTTTCTTCTCTATATCCATCTGTCTCTTTGCCAATTCTCCCAGTCTGTTGAAGTCTTCGAAGAATTCCAACAGATTTGCCCAGTAAGAGTCTCCCCTTAGAGAAACCATGCTGGCCTTGGCCTACTTTATCATGCACTTCACTTCCGAGTACCCTGAATCCTCATCCTTAATAATGGACTTCCACATCTTCCCAACCACTGAAGTGTAGCTGGACTATAGTTTCCTTTCCTCTGCTTCCCTCCTGTCTTCAAGAGTGGAGTGACGTTTCCAATTTTACAGTCCCCCATAAGCATTCCGAAATCTAGTGATTCTTGAAAGATCATTACTAATGCCTCTACAGTCTCCTCAGCTACCTCTTTCAGAAGCTTGGGGTGTAGAAGGTGAGCCACCTACCTTCAGATCTTTCATATTCCTAAGTGCCTTCTCCTTAGTAATAACAGCTACACTCACTTCTGTCCTTTGACACTCAAAATTCTGGCATTCTCCTAGTGCCTTCCACTAGAAAAGACTGATGCAGAGTGCTATTAAGTTCATCCACCATTACTACCTCTCCAGTGTCATTTACCAGCAGTCTGATATCCACTCCTGCCTCTCTTTTATTCTTTATATATCTGAAAAGCCTGTGGTAAAAACTGCTGATATTTTTGGCTGGCTTACTTTCATATTTCATCTTTTCTCTTCCTGTGTTTTGTTTTTTAAAAGCTTCCCAATCCTCTAACTTCCCATTAATATTTGCTTTATTATATGCGCTCTCTTTTGCTTTTGTGCTGTCTTTGACTTCCCTTGTCAGCAATGGTCGCTTCATCCTGCCTTTAGAATACTACTTCAGCTCCAGCATCCTGCGCCTTCTGAATTACCCACAGAAACTCTAACATTGCTGTTCTGCTATCATCCCTGGTAGTGACCCCTTTCAATCAATTTTGACCAGCTCCTCTCACATGCCTCTGTAATTCCCTTTACTCCGCTGTAATTCTGATTCGTTTGACTTTGTCTTCTCCCTCTCACACTGCAATGTGAATTCTATCATATTATGAATAGGGTCTCCTAAGGGTTTCTTTGCCTTAAGCTCCCTAATAAAATCTGGTTCATTACACAGCACCCAATCCAGAATTGCCTTTCCCCTAGTGGGTCAAGTATAAGCTTCTCTAAAAAGCCACTTCGTAGGCATTCTACAAATTTCCTCTCTTAGGATCCAGCACCAACCTGCTTTTCCCAAGCTGCCTACAATATTGAAATCTCCCATAACTATTGTAACATTACCCTAATTGCATGCCATTTTTATTTCCCGTTGAAATTTATATCCCACACCCTGGCTACTGTCTGGAGGCCTGATTATACCTTCCATCAGGGTACTTTTACCCTTGCAAGTTTCTTAACTCTTCCCTCAAGGATTCTACATCACCTGATTCTATGTCACCTCTTTCTAAGTATTTGATTTCATTTTTAACTAACAGAGCAACCCCACCCCTGCCTACCTGCCTGTCCTTTCTATACAAGGTGTATCTTTGAATGTTAAGCCTCCAACTATGATCTTCTTTCAGCCATGACTGAGTGATGCCCAGAATATCATACTTGCCAATCTCTAACTGTACTAGAACATCAGTGTTCCTTATTCAGTATACTGCGTGCATTCAAATGTAACACCTTCAGTCTTTTATTCATTACCCTTTTTTGATTTTTGCCCCCAGGTGTAGAACTGGTGGATGTGATGTACTGTATATGGACTTTCGGTAGGTTTTGATAAGGGTACACATAAGAGGTTAGTGTGCAGAAGTAAAACATACGGTAGAGGAAATATTTTTGGAATGAACAGAATTGATTGACATACGGGAGAAACAGAATAAACAAATCAGTGTCAGACAGTACCAAGCGGGTTGCCATGGGGATCAGTATTTGAGCCACACAAAGCACACTCCTGATCTCTCCCTTCCTTCCCTTTTTTAAAAAATTTCATTTCCCATTCTGGTTACATTCTCATCTCTCTTTTCCTCTTGCCCATCTCCTCTGTCTGGTTTCACCTTGCCTTAGAAGTTGTACTTCCTCTCCCCCCACCTCCTTCCTTTGGCTTCGGCCTCCTTCTTTTCCATCCTGTTGGAGGGTCTCAGCCCGAAATTTCAACTGTTTATTGCCCTCCACGCACACTGCCTAAGTTGCTGAGTTCTTCCAGAAGTTTTTGTGTATTGCTTCAGATGCCCAGCATCTGTAGAATCTATCTACGAATACTGGAAGCACTTAGTAGGCCAAGTTGTGTCTGTTAAAAGAGAAAGAGTGAATGATTCAGGTCCAAAACTCTTCATCAGAACGGGGAACGAGAGACGAGAGAGCAGTAGGAAAGCTAATGGTGGATGCAGGCAACAAAGGGAATATTTCTGCTGGGGTGAGCCCAGCTGACTTGCCTTGTCAGTTCAGCAACAGTTACAGTCAGATTAAGCTTCTTTACTGGCACAAACAAGAGAAAATCTGCAGATGCTGGAAACCCAAGTAACACACATAAAATGCTGGAGGAACTCAGCAGAATGGAAGAAAAGGTGGTCGGGGGGAGGGAGGGAGAAACACAAGGTGATGGGTGAAACTGGGAGGGGGAGGGGTGAAGTAAAGAGCTGGGAAGTTGATTGATGAAAGAGATACAGGGCTGGAGAAGGGGGAATCTGATAGGAGAGGACAGAAGGCCATGGAAGAAAGGGAAGGGGGAAGAGCACCAGAGGGAGATGATGGACAGGCAAGGAGATAAGGTGAGGGAGAAAAGGAATGGTGAAGGGGGGGGGGCATTACTGGATGTTCAATAATGGAGGCTACCCAGACAGAATATAAGGTGTTGCTCTTCCACCCTGAGTGTGGCCTCATCGTGACAGTAGAGGAAGCCATGTATACACACCAGAATGGAAAGCAGAATTAAAATGGCCTGAAAAAGCGGGATCTCCCAGTGGCCACCCATTTTAATTCCACTTTCCACTCCCATTCCAACATATTACTCCATGGCCTCCTCTACTGTCGCGATTGAGGTGACACCTTGTATTCCATCTGGGTAGCCTTCAGCCTGATGGATTGAACATCGAATTCTCGAACTTCTGATAATGCAGTCCCCCCCCCCTTCAGCATTCCCCATCCCCTTTTCCCTCTCACCTTATCTCCCTGCCTGCCCATCGCCTGCCTCTTGTGCTCCTTCCCCTTTTTACTTCCTTCCATGGCCTTCTGTCCTCTCGTATAATTCCCCTTCTCCAGCCCTGTGACTCTTTCACTAATTACCCCTCCCCTCTCCCAGTTTCACCGATCACATTGTTTCATCCTCCCCTCTCCCCCCACCTTCTTACTCTTACTCCTCATTTTCTTTTGTCTCCCGCCCTGCTGAAGGATCTCGGCATGAAATGTTGACTCTACTCTTTTCCATAAATGCTGCCTGGCCTGCTGAGTTCTTCCAGCATGTTGTGTGTATTGCTTGGATTTCCAGCATCTGCCGATTTTCTCTTGTTTGTAATTTGGATTGGAGAGCATGTCTCGTGAGGATAGGTTTTCTCAAGGTAGGTTTTTTTTTAGATTATGAGAACACCCAGTCCTCTTTTACTGTCATTTAGAAATGCATACATGCATTAAGAAATGATACAATGTTTCTCCGGAGTGATATCACAGAAAACAAGACAGACCAAAGACTAACACTGACAGAACCACATAATTATAACATATAGTTACAGCAGTGCAAAGCAATACCATGATTTGATAAAGAACAAACCATAGGCACAGTAAAAAAAAAAGTCTCAAAGTCTCAAGTCGATCGACTCCGAGTCCCTGATATCAGGCGGCAAAAGGGAGAAACTCCCTGCCATAAACCTCCAGGCACCGTCAACTTGCCAATACCTTGGAAGCAGCCAACACTGAGTCCATCCATCTGAAAACCCTGAGCTTCCGAGCAGCCTCTCCGATACAGCCTCCCGAGCGCCATCCTCTGCCGAGTGCCTGCGACCTCTTCCCCAGCCGCTGAAACACGCAAAGCCGAGGATTTCAGGGCCTTCTGCTCCGGAGATTCCGGTTACCACACAGTAGCAGCGGCAGCGAAGTGGGCACTTCAGAAGTTTCTCCAGATGTTCCGCTGTGCTCTCATGTCTGTCTCCATCAAATCAGGATTGTGCACCGTCCCCTACTTGACAGATAACAGATATTCATCACCGCTGTCATCGCACCGCCATCTTCTCGCCTCTCCCGGGAGGATTTTCCCTCTTCGGAGCGAAGGACTATGAGAGGCACCTTGATAGAGGTGTACAAGACAATAAAAAGTATAGATTTAGTGGCTAGCCACAGGCTTTTTCGCAGGGTGGAAATGGTGAATATCAGGGAGCAGGCTTTTAAGGTGATTGGTTGGGGGATATCAGAGGTAAGTTTGTGAGTGGTGGGTATGTGGAACACGCTGCCAGGGGGCTGGTAGAGCTAGATGCATTGAGAACATTGATTCACATATTGGAGGGCTGTGTAGTAGGGAAGAATTAGATTTGGTTAAGGGGTCAGCACAACATTGTGGGCCAAAGGTCATACTGTGATGTAGTCTGTGTAAAAGGCAGAATAAAGTGTTACAGTTACAGAAGTGCAGCTGGACAATATTTTATACTTTGTTTACCTGCACTGTACTTTCTCTGTATCGTTTACATGTTATTCTGCATTCTTAGTTTTACCTGGTTCTACTTCTGTCATAAGGCGGGGTGGCTGGGAACAGACCCAAGTGCAAGACACAGACACTGAAGTACTAGGGACAGGACAAGGATACAGGGCGATGGCAAGGACATGGGCAGGAAAACCAGGAACCTGGAACAGGATTGGACAAAAGAGCTAGGAGCCCGGGCTTGGACTCCGAGCCAGAGACTGGACAAGGACCCAGTACCTAGGTCTTGCCTCTGGCTCGGGCCCCAGAACCAGGCAAGGACGAGGCTGAAATCTACAGGCTAGAGACTTGGCTTGGCAAGAGGCTAGAGGCTGGAGTCTTCAGGCTCAAGGCTAGGCAAGAGATGAGGTGAGGCTTGGCAGGAGGCTGGAGACTTGAGACTAGAGACGAGGCTGGAGACTTGAGGTGAGACTGGAGGCAAGGTGAGGCTTGGCAGGCTCCTCCTGGGCAGGGCGTGGATCACCACCCGATAGAGGCAAGGGACAGGAAGGGACAGAACCAACCCCAGGTAACGGCAAGATGGCCTGGCTTACCTGGGCGGAGGCAAGGGACAGGAAAGGAGCTAGGTGGCTCCAGGACCAGACGGCAAGACAAGAACTTCAGGTGAGGCGAGAGTTACCGGCAAGACAAGGCAGAAACAGGGTAGATAGGAAAACCTGGAGCAAGGGTCGATGGACCGGACCGTGAACTGGAATACGGCCTTCACGGACTGGACTATGACAACTTCAATGCACAGTGTAATGATCTGTAAGAACAGTTTTCAAGACATTGCTTCCATTGTGTCCTGGTACGTGCGACAATGATCAACCAATACCAATAAGCTAATATGAATAAGGTGCAAGGCC
Organism: Mobula hypostoma; assembly: GCF_963921235.1. Taxonomy (NCBI): domain Eukaryota; kingdom Metazoa; phylum Chordata; class Chondrichthyes; order Myliobatiformes; family Myliobatidae; genus Mobula; species Mobula hypostoma. Next base: position 28,294,014 of record NC_086106.1, read on the forward strand.
AACACAGGGTAGATTCTGAGTTGTAGAGTTCACTTTGTACAAGAGATCTATTCAGGAGTACGATAACGTTTGGGTGTAGAACCTGCCCTTGAGCCTGATGCTTTCAGGATTTTGTATCTTCTGCCCAGTGGGAAGGTGGGAGAATGTCCTGGGTGGGTGGGGTCTTTGATTAGGCTGGCTGCTTTATTGAGGCAGTAAGACATGTAGACAGAGCCCATGGAGGGGAGGCTGGTTTCTGTGATGTGCTGAGCTGTGCTCACAATTCTGCAATTTCACATCTAGCCGTGATACATTGGATGTAATGTTGGAGCGTTTATCAAAATTGGCGTGTGTCAACAGGGACACACTGAATATCTTTAGCCTCTTGACGAAGTTGTTCTTGCTAAAGAGATTGTGCAGCACAGCTTCCAATTCCTGAGATGGCATGAGAGATATTGATGATTAAGCCGATATTCACCGGTTTAAAAGATTGAGATAAGATGGACACTTGACATCACAATCTATCTCATTATGATTCTGCATTTTCTTTGTAGCTGTTGCACTTTGTTCTTTTTTCTGCTCGTTACCGGAGTTGGGTCTTGAAACTCCAGTCATCCAGCAGAGGTTAAATTGGTATTGGATACAGGGTTCAAACCTTCTTGTGTAGTAAAAGTCGGGTGTTGCTGTGGATATCGAGGGTGACTGTCTTAAGATGCAGCTTGCTAGATCAGCTGGAAAGCTGGGCAATGCAATGCAAATGGGGTTTCATCCTGATCAGAAATTTCTCCAGATTGCAGTTCTAAATGGAATCAGAATTAGAATTGGGTTTATTATCAGTACATGGGTCATGAAATTCATTGCTTGGCAGCAGTACAATGCAATATGCAAAATAGGCATCCGTTAGTCTCATGAGACCATGGCTTTGCGCCTTAGAAGATTTCTAGGGCGCAGGACTGGGCAAGGTTGTATGGAAGACTGGCAGTTGCCCATGCTGCAAGTCTCCCCTCTCCATGCCACCGATGTTGTCCAAGGGAGGGGCATTAGGACCCATACAGCTTGGCATCGGTGTCGTCGCAGAGCAATGTGTGGTTAAGTTCCTTGCTCAAGGACACACACGCTGCCTCAGCCAGGGCTCGAACTAGCGACCTTCAGATCACTAGACAAACGCCTTAACCACTTGGCTAACGTGCCAAAATATGTAAAGTATCCTGTGTATTACCATAAGAAATACTGTTTTGTATATATTGCAAAAATGGTGAGAAAGTGTTCATGCAACATTCAGAAATCCAATGATGGAGGGGAGGAAGCTGTCCCTAAAATGTTGAGTATATGCCTTTAGGCTGCTCTACCTCCTCCCTGATGCTGATGAGAAGAGGGTGTGTCCTCATGGTGATGAGAAGAGGGTGTGTCCTGGGTGGTGGGGTCCTCAAGGTGATGAGAAGAGGATGTGTCCTGGGTGGTGGGGTCCTCATGATGATGAGAAGAGGCTGTGTCCTCATGGTGATGAGAAGAGGGTGTGTCCTCATGGTGATGAAAAGAGGGTGTGTCCTGGGTGGTGGGGTCCTCGTGATGAGAAGAGGGTGTGTCCTCATGGTAATGAGAAGAGGGTGTGTCCTCATGGTGATGAGAAGAGGGTGTGTCCTGGATGGTGGGGTCCTCATGGTGATGAGAAGAGGGTGTGTCCTGGGTGGTGGGGTCCTCATGGTGATGAGAAGAGGGTGTGTCCTCATGGTGATGAGAAGAGGGTGTGTCCTCATGGTGATGAGAAGAAGGTGTGTCCTGGGTGGTGGGGTCCTCATGGTGATGAGAAGAGGGTGTGTCCTGGGTGGTGGGGTCCTCATGGTGATGAGAAGAGGGTGTGTCCTGGGTGGTGGGGTCCTCATGGTGATGAGAAGAGGGTGTGTCCTCATGGTGATGAGAAGAGGGTGTGTCCTGGGTGGTGGGGTCCTCATGTTGATGAGAAGAGGGTGGGTCCTCATGGTGATGAGAAGAGGGTGTGTCCTGGGTGGTGGGGGTCATCCTTGAGGGTTGCCACCTTTCTGAACAATCATCTATCTGCTGGGGAGGCTCGTGCCCATGATACAACGCTCTGCAGCTTTTTCTAACTCTATGCAGCGGCCCCTCCATACCTGGCATGAGGTAATTGAGGCTCGAGTCCCACACCACCATGTCAGGCACAGTTATTACCCTTCAGCCATCAGGCTCCTGAACCAGTGTGGATAACTTCACTCACCTCAGCTCTGAACAGATTCCACAACCTATTGACTCACTTTCAAGAGCTCTTCAACTGGTGTTCTTAATGTTATTTATTTGTTTAAATTTTTATTATTATTCATTGATTTATCTTCTTTTGCACATTGATTGTTTGTCGGTTTTGTTTATCTATAGTTTTCATTAATTCTATTGTGTTCCTGGCCCCTTCAACACCTATAGGGACACTTTCTTGGCTGCATTGGTTTCAGCTTAAAGTTGCCTAATATAAAGACAACTTTAATGTTTGCAGCAATAAAAACTACAACCCAGGCCTTGGATTCCCTAATTTGGTGTCATTCCCTGCAACGGTGAAAGAAAGCGCAGATGCAAATAGCCCTGTGGCCTACTTCTGTTTCTATTTCTGATGCGGATTCCTGTGCTTCTCAAGTCTTGGCAGCCAGCGCCAAGTTCTGGAATTCACTCCTTCAGTTCTCTTTGTCTGTCTGTTCCAAACCCGGGTTTCCATCATTGATCGTATCACTTTCTATAGAAATCTCAAACATTAGGATAATTCTCCATTTAAGTCATTTGGATCATTTCATTAGATTGATGAATGCAGAGACACGAGGCTGCAGATGTTGTAATCTGGAACAACAAAAATACAAGACGAAGGAACTCACTAGGTCGGGCTCTATCTATGGAAGGAAATGGACGTTAACATTTTGAGTGGTGATGAGGGCTCTCGAACTGAAATGTCAGTGATCCATTTCCCTGCCAGATGCTGCCTGAGTGACAGGTCCCTTCAGCTTCCTGTGTGTTGTACCAAATAAAATTGTGTTTTTAGCAACACAAAATGCTGGTGGAGCTCAGCATGTCTGGCAGCAGATATAGATGAAGTCCTGACGAAGAACCTTGGTTCGAAACATGAACTCTTTGTATCCCTCCATAGATTCTGCCCGACCTGATGGACAGAGACAAAAGAAGGTTGCTGTGAATATGAGACAGTGAAAAGCAGCGGATGGACTGGATGGAGTGAATAGCCTCCAATGTTGTGAGGAGATGTGGAAGCTAAGTTATGAGAACGAATAAGCAAAAGGTATTTCACACATGAAGAGCTGTTCTCTATAAATTGATTTTCAAAAATGCTGGAAATCTGGAGCAATACATACAAAGTGGTGCAGGAACACTACAGGTCAGGCAGAGGGAAATTAACTCTGTATATTTCCAGCTCAGACCTCCCAGTCCTGATGAAGGGTCTTGGCCCGAAATTTCGACAGTTTATCGATGGAAGGAAACTCTGCTCTGCTGATTTTCTCTGTCTGTTACAACTGTCAACAGTTTAAAAGCAGCGAGAAATGAGAAGAACGTGTGTTACTGTTTCACTTCTGTGACAGTCATCATTCTGACACTGCAGATGCAGCTATTTTAAGATCTTTCACAGCGGTGGGTTTGAGTTTTGGGTCTTCCTTGATACATGCTAAGATGTGTAACACAAAATGGAAGTTTGTAAGACAAAATGGTGTTTAATCTGCAATGTAGGAATGTTTTGAGTATGTACAATGGGGCCAGTCCACAGTAATATTTTAAGAAGTTGGTGTTAGTGGCAAGGGAAGATGATTCTGCCGGTGCCGCCTGGTACTGTCCCATGGGAAAATATTAGCTTCATTTCGTTGTTTAAAGTGCGTATCTTCCCTTAGGCTGATCTAGTGCTGGAGAAGGGGAGGGGGGGAGCCAGGGAAAGGGAAAGCTGTAGGATACACCGCCAGTACATTTTGTTGATAAATACTAGTGTCTTTTTAGTACCATTTAATTAACTATTTTTGTTAAATACTTAATTAATTTAACAATTAACTATTTTGTTCTCTAAGAAAATTTATTTTATTTTCTTTGTTTCTCTAATAAAATTGTTCTCTAATTTGTTCTCTAATAAAATTAATAAAATATTTTGTTCTCTAATAAAATTATTTCTTATAACCTTGAATTGGTGTACAGTGCCTCCTTTGCTTGCGGAAAGCTCTTGCAGCTGAATGAGGACAGGGACACATTTCCAGTTGTGGGGAAGACCCTCGGGAAGAAAGGGGAAGGAACGGTGTGAAACAAAAGATCCCCGGACGCGAAGGGCTCAGCGCGCATGCGCAGTACTGGCCGGGCCTGGGAGACGTTTCCATGGCGACGGCGGCAGAACAAAGCCGGTGGAGTGAGAATCTCTGCGTATCGAGCGGTAGGGACACTGGGGCAAGTCTCGGCCCTCTTGCCTTCCTCAGCCTTGTCCTGGGTATAGACCCCACTCTTCCCAATCCCCGAGCCGGCCATGAGAGCAAGCGCCCTTGTGGCTTCTTCCAGTGCTTAGCGGTAAAGTGCATTACCGCCACCTACTGAGAATCATCCAGACACTCCCTTCCACACCGTCCCTTTCACATTCATGTCCCTACCACATTATCTCACCTAGTACTGAGCATCATCCAGACACTCTCTTCCACACCGTCCCTTTCACATTCAAGTCCCTACCACATTATCTCACCTAGTACTGAGCATCATCCAGACACTCTCTTCCACACCGTCCCTTTCACATTCACGTCCCTACTACAGTACCTCACATAGTACTGAGCATCATCCAGACACTCTCTACCACACCATCCCTTTCACATTCACGTCCCTACTATCTCACATAGTACTGAGCATCATCTGGACACTATGTTCCACACCGTCCCTTTCACATTCACGTCCCTACTACAGTACCTCACATAGTACTGAGAATCATCCAGACACTCTCTTCCACACCGTCCATTTCACATTCACGTCCCTACTACAGTATCTCACATAGTACTGAGCATCATCCAGACACTCTCTTCCACACCGTCCCTTTCACATTCACGTCCCTACCACATTATCTCACCTAGTACTGAGCATCATCCAGACACTCTCTTCCACACCGTCCCTTTCACATTCATGTCCCGACTACACTATCTCACATAGTACTGAGCATCATCCAGACACTGTCTCCCACAACGTCCCTTTCACATTCACGTCCCTACTACAGTACCTCACATAGTACTGAGCATCATCCAGACACTCTCTTCCACACCGTCCCTTTCACATTCATGTCCCTACTACACTATCTCCCATAGTACTGAGCATCATCCAGACACTCTCTTCCACACCGTCCCTTTCACATTCACGTCCCTACTACAGTACCTCACATAGTACTGAGCATCATCCAGACACTCTCTTCCACACCGTCCCTTTCACATTCACGTCCCTACTACAGTACCTCACATAGTACTGAGCATCATCCAGACACTCTCTTCCACACCGTCCCTTTCACATTCACGTCCCTACTATCTCACATAGTACTGAGCATCATCCAGACACTCTCTTCCACACCGTCCCTTTCACATTCACGTCCCTACTACAGTACCTCACATAGTACTGAGCATCATCCAGACACTCTCTTCCACACCGTCCCTTTCACATTCACGTCCCTACTACAGTACCTCACATAGTACTGAGCATCATCCAGACACTCTCTTCCACACCGTCCGTTTCACATTCACGTCCCTGCTACTGTATCTCACATAGTCCTGAGCATCATCCAGACACACTTACTTCCGCACCGTCCCTTTCACATTCATGTCCCTACCACAGTATCTCACGTAGTTCTGAGCATCATCCAGACACTCTCTTCCACACCGTCCCTTTCACATTTACGTCCCTACTACAGTACCTCAGATAGTACTGAGCATCATCCAGACACTCTCTTCCACACCGTCCATTTCATATTCACGTCTCTACTACAGTAACTCACATAGCACTGAGCATCATCCAGACACTCTCTTCCACACCGTCCATTTCACATTCACGTCCATAATACAGTACCTCACATAGTACTGAGAATCATCCAGACACTCTCTTCCACACCGTCCCTTTCACATTCACGTCCCTACTACAGTACCTCACATAGTACTGAGCATCATCCAGACACTCTCTTCCACACCGTCCCTTTCACATTCACGTCCCTGCTACAGTATCTCACATACTACTGAGCATCATCCAGACACTCTCTACCACACCGTCCCTTTCACATTCACGTCCCTACTACATTATCTCACCGAGTACTGAGCATCATCCAGACACTCTCTTCCACACCGTCCCTTTCACATTCACGTCCCTACTACAGTACCTCACATAGTACTGAGCATCATCCAGACACTCTCTTCCACACCGTCCCTTTCACATTCACATCCCTACTACAGTACCTCACATAGTACTGAGCATCATCCAGACACTCTCTTCCACACCGTCCCTTTCACATTCACGTCCCTACTACATTATCTCACATAGTACTGAGCATCATCCAGACACTCTCTTCCACACCGTCCCTTTCACATTCACGTCCCTACTATCTCATATAGTACTGAGCATCATCCAGACACTCTCTTCCACACCGTCCCTTTCACATTCACGTCCCTACTACAGTACCTCACATAGTACTGAGCATCATCCAGACACTCTCTTCCACACCGTCCATTTCACATTCACGTCCCTACTACAGTATCTCACCTAGTACTGAGCATCATCCAGACACTCTCTTCCACACCGTCCCTTTCACATTCACGTCCCTACTACAGTACCTCACATAGTACTGAGCATCATCCAGACACTCTCTTCCACACCGTCCCTTTCACATTCACGTCCCTCCTACAGTATCTCACATAGTACTGAGCATCATCCAGACACTCTCTTCCACACCGTCCCTTTCACATTCACGTCCCTACTACAGTATCTCACCTAGTACTGAGCATCATCCAGACACTCTCTTCCACACCATCCCTTTCACATTCACGTCCCTACTATCTCACATAGTACTGAGCATCATCCAGACACTCTCTTCCACACCGTCCCTTTCACATTCACGTCCCTACTACAGTACCTCACATAGTACTGAGCATCATCCAGACACTCTCTTCCACACCGTCCCTTTCACATTCACGTCCCTACTACAGTATCTCACATAGTACTGAGCATCATCCAGACACTCTCTTCCACACCGTCCCTTTCACATTCACGTCCCTACTACAGTACCTCAGATAGTACTGAGCATCATCCAGACACTCTCTTCCACACCGCCTCTTTCACATTCACGTCCCTCCTACACTATCTCACATAGTACTGAGAATCATCCGGACACTCTCTTCCACACCGTCCCTTTCACATTCACGTCCCTACTACAGTACCTCACATAGTACTGAGCATCATCCAGACACTCTCTTCCACACCGTCCCTTTCACATTCACGTCCCTACTATCTCACATAGTACTGAGCATCATCTGGACACTCTGTTCCACACCGTCCCTTTCACATTCACGTCCCTACTACAGTACCTCACATAGTACTGAGAATCATCCAGACACTCTCTTCCACACCGTCCCTTTCACATTCACGTCCCTACTACAGTACCTCACATAGTACTGAGCATCATCCAGACACTCTCTTCCACACCGTCCCTTTCACATTCACGTCCCTACTATCTCACATAGTACTGAGCATCATCCAGACACTCTCTTCCACACCGTCCATTTCACATTCACGTCCCTACTACAGTACCTCACATAGTACTGAGCATCATCCAGACACTCTCTTCCACACCGTCCGTTTCACATTCACGTCCCTGCTACTGTATCTCACATAGTCCTGAGCATCATCCAGACACACTTACTTCCGCACCGTCCCTTTCACATTCATGTCCCTACCACAGTATCTCACGTAGTTCTGAGCATCATCCAGACACTCTCTTCCACACCGTCCCTTTCACATTTACGTCCCTACTACAGTACCTCAGATAGTACTGAGCATCATCCAGACACTCTCTTCCACACCGTCCCTTTTACATTCATGTCCCTACTACAGTATCTCACGTAGTTCTGAGCATCATCCAGACACTCTCTTCCACACCGTCCATTTCACATTCACGTCCCTACTACAGTACCTCACATAGTACTGAGTATCATCCAGACACTCTCTTCCACACCGTCCCTTTCACATTCACGTCCCTACTACACTGCCTCACATAGTACTGAGCATCATCCAGACACTCTCTTCCACACCGGCGCTTTCACATTCACGTCCCTACTACAGTACCTCACATAGTACTGAGCATCATCCAGACACTCTCTTCCACACCGTCCCTTTCACATTCACGTCCCTACTACACTACCTCACATAGTACTGAGCATCATCCAGACACTCTCTTCCACACCGTCCCTTTCACATTCACGTCCCTACTATCTCATATACTACTGAGCATCATCCAGACACTCTCTTCCACACCGTCCCTTTCACATTCACGTCCCTACTACAGTATCTCACCTAGTACTGAGCATCATCCAGACACTCTCTTCCACACCGTCCCTTTCACATTCACGTCCCTACTATCTCACATCGTACTGAGCATCATCCAGACACTCTCTTCCACACCGTCCCTTTCACATTCACATCCCTACTACAGTATCTCACATAGTACTGAGCATCATCCAGACACTCTCTTCCACACCGTCCCTTTCACATTCACGTCCCTACTACAGTATCTCACATAGTACTGAGCATCATCCAGACACTCTCTTCCACACCGTCCCTTTCACATTCACGTCCCTACTATCTCATATACTGCTGAGCATCATCCAGACACTCTCTTCCACACCGTCCCTTTAACATTCACGTCCCTACTATCTCACATCGTACTGAGCATCATCCAGACACTCTCTTCCACACCGTCCCTTTCACATTCACGTCCCTACTACAGTATCTCACATAGTACTGAGCATCATCCAGACACTCTCTTCCACACCGTCCCTTTCACATTCACGTCCCTACTACAGTATCTCACATAGTACTGAGCATCATCCAGACACTCTCTTCCACACCGTCCCTTTCACATTCACGTCCCTACTACAGTACCTCACATAGTACTGAGCATCATCCAGACACTCTCTTCCACACCGTCCCTTTCACATTCACGTCCCTACTACAGTATATCACATAGTACTGAGCATCATCCAGACACTCTCTTCCACACCGTCCCTTTCACATTCACGTCCCTACTACAGTACCTCAGATAGTACTGAGCATCATCCAGACACTCTCTTCCACACCGCCTCTTTCACATTCACGTCCCTCCTACACTATCTCACATAGTACTGAGAATCATCCGGACACTCTCTTCCACACCGTCCCTTTCACATTCACGTCCCTACTACAGTACCTCACATAGTACTGAGCATCATCCAGACACTCTCTTCCACACCGTCCCTTTCACATTCACGTCCCTACTATCTCACATAGTACTGAGCATCATCCAGACACTCTCTTCCACACCGTCCCTTTCACATTCACGTCCCTACTACAGTACCTCACATAGTACTGAGCATCATCCAGACACTCTCTTCCACACCGTCCCTTTCACATTCACGTCCCTACTACAGTATCTCACATAGTACTGAGCATCATCTAGACACTCTCTTCCACACCGTCCCTTTCACATTCACGTCCCTACTACAGTACCTCAGATAGTACTGAGCATCATCCAGACACTCTCTTCCACACCGTCCCTTTCACATTCACGTCCCTACTACACTATCTCACATAGTACTGAGCATCATCCAGACACTCTCTTCCACACCGTCCCTTTCACATTCACGTCCCTACTACAGTACCTCACATGGTACTGAGCATCATCCAGACACTCTCTTCCACACCGTCCCTTTCACATTCACGTCCCTACTATCTCACATAGTACTGAGCATCATCTGGACACTCTGTTCCACACCGTCCCTTTCACATTCACGTCCCTACTACAGTACCTCACATAGTACTGAGAATCATCCAGACACTCTCTTCCACACCGTCCCTTTCACATTCACGTCCCTACTACAGTACCTTACATAGTACTGAGCATCATCGAGACACCCTCTTCCACACCGTCCCTTTCACATTCACGTCCCTACTATCTCACATAGTACTGAGCATCATCCAGACACTCTCTTCCACACCGTCCCTTTAACATTCACGACCCTACTACAGTACCTGAGATAGTACTGAGCATCATCCAGACACTCTCTTCCACACCGTCCATTTCACATTCACGTCCCTACTACAGTACCTCACATAGTACTGAGCATCATCCAGACACTCTCTTCCACACCGTCCCTTTCACATTCACGTCCCTGCTACAGTATCTCACATAGTACTGAGCATCATCCAGACACACTTACTTCCACACCGTCCCTTTCACATTCACGTCCCTACTACAGTATCTCACATAGTACTGAGCATCATCCAGACACTCTCTTCCACACCGTCCCTTTCACATTCACGTCCCTACTACAGTACCTCACATAGTACTGAGCATCATCCAGACACTCTCTTCCACACCGTCCCTTTCACATTCACGTCCCTACTACAGTATCTCACATAGTACTGAGCATCATCCAGACACTCTCTTCCACACCGTCCATTTCACATTCACGTCCCTACTACAGTACCTCACATAGTACTGAGTATCATCCAGACACTCTCTTCCACACCGTCCCTTTCACATTCACGTCCCTACTACACTGCCTCACATAGTACTGAGCATCATCCAGACACTCTCTTCCACACCGTCCCTTTCACATTCACGTCCCTACTACAGTATCTCACATAGTACTGAGCATCATCCAGACACTCTCTTCCACACCGTCCCTTTCACATTCACGTCCCTACTACATTATCTCACCTAGTACTGAGCATCATCCAGACACTCTCTTCCACACCGTCCCTTTCACATTCACGTCCCTACTACAGTACCTCACATAGTACTGAGCATCATCCAGACACTCTCTTCCACACCGTCCCTTTCACATTCACGTCCCTACTATCTCACATAGTACTGAGCATCATCCAGACACTCTCTTCCACACCGTCCCTTTCACATTCACGTCCCTACTACAGTATCTCACATAGTACTGAGCATCATCCAGACACTCTCTTCCACACCGTCCCTTTCACATTCACGTCCCTACTACAGTACCTCACATAGTACTGAGCATCATCCAGACACTCTCTTCCACACCGTCCCTTTCACATTCACGTCCCTACTATCTCACATCGTACTGAGCATCATCCAGACACTCTCTTCCACACGGTCCATTTAACATTCACGTCCCTACTATCTCATATAGTACTGAGCATCATCCAGACACTCTCTTCCACACCGTCCCTTTCACATTCACGTCCCTACTACAGTACCTCACATAGTACTGAGCATCATCCAGACACTCTCTTCCACACCGTCCCTTTCACATTCACGTCCCTACTATCTCATATAGTACTGAGCATCATCCAGACACTCTCTTCCACACCGTCCCTTTCACATTCACGTCCCTACTACAGTATCTCACATAGTACTGAGCATCATCCAGACACTCTCTTCCACACCGTCCCTTTCACATTCACGTCCCTACTACAGTACCTCACATAGGACTGAGCATCATCCACACACTCTTCCACACCGTCCCTTTCACATTCACGTCCCTACTACAGTATCTCACATAGTACTGAGCATCATCCAGACACTCTCTTCCACACCGTCCATTTCACATTCACGTCCCTACTACATTATCTCACCTAGTACTGAGCATCATCCAGACACTCTCTTCCACACCGTCCCTTTCACATTCACGTCCCTACTACAGTACCTCACATAGTACTGAGCATCATCCAGACACTCTCTTCCACACCGTCCCTTTCACATTCACGTCCCTACTACAGTACCTCACGTAGTACTGAGCATCATCCAGACACTCTCTTCCACACCGTCCCTTTCACATTCACGTCCCTACTACAGTATCTCACATAGTACTGAGCATCATCCAGACACTCTCTTCCACACCGTCCATTTCACATTCACGTCCCTACTACAGTAACTCACATAGTACTGAGCATCATCCAGACACTCTCTTCCGCACCGTCCCTTTCACATTCACGTCCATAATACAGTACCTCACATAGTACTGAGAATCATCCACACACTCTCTTCCACACCATCCCTTTCACATTCACGTCCCTACTCTCTCACATAGTACTGAGAATCATCCAGACACTCTCTTCCACACCGTCCCTTTCACATTCACGTCCCTACTACAGTCCCTCACATACTACTGAGGATCATCGAGACACTCTCTTCCAGACCGTCCCTTTCACATTCACCTCCCTACTACAGTACCTCACATAGTACTGAGCATCATCCAGACACTCTCTTCCACACCGTCCCTTTCACATTCACGTCCCTACTATCTCACATAGTACTGAGCATCATCCAGACACTCTCTTCCACACCGTCCCTTTCACATTCACGTCCCGACTACAGTACCTCACATAGTACTGAGCATCATCCAGACACTCTCTTCCACACCGTCCCTTTCACATTCACGTCCCTACTACAGTACCTCACATAGTACTGAGCATCATCCAGACACTCTCTTCCACACCGTCCCTTTCACATTCACGTCCCTACTACAGTACCTCACATAGTACTGAGCATCATCCAGACACTCTCTTCCACACCGTCCCTTTCACATTCACGTCCCTACTACAGTATCTCACATAGTACTGAGCATCATCCAGACACTCTCTTCCACACCGTCCATTTCACATTCACGTCCCTACTACATTATCTCACATAGTACTGAGCATCATCCAGACACTCTCTTCCACACCGTCCCTTTCACATTCACGTCCCTACTATCTCATATAGTACTGAGCATCATCCAGACACTCTCTTCCACACCGTCCCTTTCACATTCACGTCCCTACTACAGTACCTCACATAGTACTGAGCATCATCCAGACACTCTCTTCCACACCGTCCCTTTCACATTCACGTCCCTACTATCTCATATAGTACTGAGCATCATCCAGACACTCTCTTCCACACCGTCCCTTTCACATTCACGTCCCTACTACAGTATCTCACATAGTACTGAGCATCATCCAGACACTCTCTTCCACACCGTCCCTTTCACATTCACGTCCCTACTATCTCACATAGTACTGAGCATCATCCAGACACTCTCTTCCACACCGTCCCTTTCACATTCACGTCCCTACTACAGTATCTCACATAGGACTGAGCATCATCCACACACTCTTCCACACCGTCCCTTCCACATTCACGTCCCTACTACAGTACCTCACATAGTACTGAGCATCATCTACACACTCTTCCACACCGTCCCTTCCACATTCACGTCCCTAATACAGTACGTCACATAGTACTGAGCATCATCCAGACACTCTCTTCCACACCGTCCCTTTCACATTCACGTCCCTACTACAGTACCTCACATAGTACTGAGCATCATCCAGACACTCTCTTCCACACCGTCCATTTCACATTCACGTCCCTACTACAGTACCTCACATAGTACTGAGCATCATCCAGACACTCTCTTCCACACCGTCCCTTTCACATTCACGTCCCTGCTACTGTATCTCACATAGTACTGAGCATCATCCAGACACTCTCTTCCGCACCGTCCCTTTCACATTCATGTCCCTACCACAGTATCTCACGTAGTTCTGAGCATCATCCAGACACTCTCTTCCACACCGTCCCTTTCACATTCACGTCCCTACTACAGTACCTCACATAGTACTGAGCATCATCCAGACACTCTCTTCCACACCGTCCCTTTCACATTCACGTCCCTACTACAGTATCTCACATAGTACTGAGCATCATCCAGACACTCTCTTCCACACCGTCCCTTTCACATTCACGTCCCTACTACAGTACCTCACATAGTACTGAGCATCATCCAGACACTCTCTTCCACACCGTCCCTTTCACATTCACGTCCCTACTACAGTACCTCACATAGTACTGAGCATCATCCAGACACTCTCTTCCACACCGTCCCTTTCACATTCACGTCCCTACTACAGTACCTCACATAGTACTGAGCATCATCCAGACACTCTCTTCCACACCGTCCCTTTCACATTCACGTCCCTACTACACTACCTCACATAGTACTGAGCATCATCCAGACACTCTCTTCCACACCGTCCCTTTCACAATCACGTCCCTACTATCTCATATAGTACTGAGCATCATCCAGACACTCTCTTCCACACCGTCCCTTTCACATTCACGTCCCTACTACAGTATCTCACATAGTACTGAGCATCATCCAGACACTCTCTTCCACACCGTCCCTTTCACATTCACGTCCCTACTACATATCTCACATAGTACTGAGCATCATCCAGACACTCTCTTCCACACCGTCCCTTTCACATTCACGTCCCTACTACAGTATCTCACATAGTACTGAGCATCATCCAGACACTCTCTTCCACACCGTCCCTTTCACATTCACGTCCCTACTACAGTATCTCACATAGTACTGAGCATCATCCAGACACTCTCTTCCACACCGTCCCTTTAACATTCACGTCCCTACTATCTCATATAGTACTGAGCATCATCCAGACACTCTCTTCCACACCGTCCCTTTCACATTCACGTCCCTACTACAGTACCTCACATAGTACTGAGCATCATCCAGACACTCTCTTCCACACCGTCCCTTTCACATTCACGTCCCTACTACAGTACCTCACATAGTACTGAGCATCATCCAGACACTCTCTTCCACACCGTCCCTTTCACATTCACGTCCCTACTACAGTATCTCACATAGTACTGAGCATCATCCAGACACTCTCTTCCACACCGTCCCTTTCACATTCACGTCCCTACTACAGTATCTCACATAGTACTGAGCATCATCCAGACACTCTCTTCCACACCGTCCCTTTCACATTCACGTCCCTACTAATCTCACATAGTACTGAGCATCATCCAGACACTCTCTTCCACACCGTCCCTTTCACATTCACGTCCCTACTACAGTACCTCACATAGTACTGAGCATCATCCAGACACTCTCTTCCACACCGTCCCTTTCACATTCACGTCCCTACTATACTCACATAGTACTGAGCATCATCCAGACACTCTCTTCCACACCGTCCCTTTCACATTCACGTCCCTACTACATACCTCACATAGTACTGAGCATCATCCAGACACTCTCTTCCACACCGTCCCTTTCACATTCACGTCCCTACTACAGTACCTCACATAGTACTGAGCATCATCCAGACACTCTCTTCCACACCGTCCCTTTCACATTCACGTCCCTACTACACTATCTCATATAGTACTGAGCATCATCCAGACACTCTCTTCCACACCGTCCCTTTCACATTCACGTCCCTACTACAGTATCTCACATAGTGCTGAGCATCATCCAGACACTCTCTTCCACACCGTCCCTTTCACATTCACGTCCCTACTATCTCACATAATACTGAGCATCATCCAGACACTCTCTTCCACACCGTCCCTTTCACATTCACGTCCCTACTACAGTACCTCACATAGTACTGAGCATCATCCAGACACTCTCTTCCACACCGTCCCTTTCACATTCACGTCCCTACTACAGTACCTCACATAGTACTGAGCATCATCCAGACACTCTCTTCCACACCGTCCCTTTCACATTCACGTCCCTACTACACTATCTCACATAGTACTGAGCATCATCCAGACACTCTCTTCCACACCGTCCCTTTCACATTCACGTCCCTACTACAGTACCTCACATAGTACTGAGCATCATCCAGACACTCTCTTCCACACCGTCCCTTTCACATTCACGTCCCTACTATCTCACATAGTACTGAGCATCATCCAGACACTCTCTTCCACACCGTCCCTTTCACATTCACGTCCCTACTACAGTACCTCACATAGTACTGAGCATCATCCAGACACTCTCTTCCACACCGTCCCTTTCACATTCACGTCCCTACTACAGTATCTCACATAGTACTGAGCATCATCCAGACACTCTCTTCCACACCGTCCCTTTCACATTCACGTCCCTACTACAGTACCTCACATAGTACTGAGCATCATCCAGACACTCTCTTCCACACCGTCCCTTTCACATTCACGTCCCTACTACAGTACCTCACATAGTACTGAGCATCATCCAGACACTCTCTTCCACACCGTCCCTTTCACATTCACGTCCCTACTATCTCACATAGTACTGAGCATCATCCAGACACTCTCTTCCACACCGTCCCTTTCACATTCACGTCCCTACTACAGTAGCTCACATAGTACTGAGCATCATCCAGACACTCTCTTCCACACCGTCCCTTTCACATTCACGTCCCTACTACAGTACCTCACATAGTACTGAGCATCATCCAGACACTCTCTTCCACACCGTCCCTTTCACATTCACGTCCCTACTTCTCACATAGTACTGAGCATCATCCAGACACTCTCTTCCACACCGTCCCTTTCACATTCACGTCCCTACTACAGTACCTCACATAGTACTGAGCATCATCCAGACACTCTCTTCCACACCGTCCCTTTCACATTCACGTCCCTACTACAGTACCTCACATAGTACTGAGCATCATCCAGACACTCTCTTCCACACCGTCCCTTTCACATTCACGTCCCTACTACAGTATCTCACATAGTACTGAGCATCATCCAGACACTCTCTTCCACACCGTCCATTTCACATTCACGTCCCTACTACAGTACCTCACATAGTACTGAGCATCATCCAGACACTCTCTTCCACACCGTCCCTTTCACATTCACGTCCCTACTACAGTACCTCACATAGTACTGAGCATCATCCAGACACTCTCTTCCACACCGTCCCTTTCACATTCACGTCCCTACTACAGTACCTCACATAGTACTGAGCATCATCCAGACACTCTCTTCCACACCGTCCCTTTCACATTCACGTCCCTACTACAGTACCTCACATAGTACTGAGCATCATCCAGACACTCTCTTCCACACCGTCCCTTTCACATTCACGTCCCTACTATCTCATATACTACTGAGCATCATCCAGACACTCTCTTCCACACCGTCCCTTTCACATTCACGTCCCTACTACAGTACCTCACATAGTACTGAGCATCATCCAGACACTCTCTTCCACACCGTCCCTTTCACATTCACGTCCCTACTACAGTATCTCACCTAGTACTGAGCATCATCCAGACACTCTCTTCCACACCGTCCCTTTCACATTCACGTCCCTACTACAGTACTCACATAGTACTGAGCATCATCCAGACACTCTCTTCCACACCGTCCCTTTCACATTCACGTCCCTACTACAGTATCTCACATAGTACTGAGCATCATCCAGACACTCTCTTCCACACCGTCCCTTTCACATTCACGTCCCTACTACAGTATCTCACATAGTACTGAGCATCATCCAGACACTCTCTTCCACACCGTCCCTTTCACATTCACGTCCCTACTACAGTACTCACATAGTACTGAGCATCATCCAGACACTCTCTTCCACACCGTCCCTTTCACATTCACGTCCCTACTACAGTACCTCACATAGTACTGAGCATCATCCAGACACTCTCTTCCACACCGTCCCTTTCACATTCACGTCCCTACTACATCTCACATAGTACTGAGCATCATCCAGACACTCTCTTCCACACCGTCCCTTTCACATTCACGTCCCTACTACAGTACCTCACATAGTACTGAGCATCATCCAGACACTCTCTTCCACACCGTCCCTTTCACATTCACGTCCCTACTACAGTACCTCACATAGTACTGAGCATCATCCAGACACTCTCTTCCACACCGTCCCTTTCACATTCACGTCCCTACTACAGTATCTCACATAGTACTGAGCATCATCCAGACACTCTCTTCCACACCGTCCCTTTCACATTCACGTCCCTGCTACAGTACCTCACATAGGACTGAGCATCATCCAGACACTCTCTTCCACACCGTCCCTTTCACATTCACGTCCCTACTACATACCTCACATAGTACTGAGCATCATCCAGACACTCTCTTCCACACCGTCCCTTTCACATTCACGTCCCTACTACAGTACCTCACATAGTACTGAGCATCATCCAGACACTCTCTTCCACACCGTCCCTTTCACATTGACGTCCCTACTACAGTACCTCACATAGTACTGAGCATCATCCAGACACTCTCTTCCACACCGTCCCTTTCACATTCACGTCCCTACTATCTCATATACTACTGAGCATCATCCAGACACTCTCTTCCACACCGTCCCTTTCACATTCACGTCCCTACTACAGTACCTCACATAGTACTGAGCATCATCCAGACACTCTCTTCCACACCGTCCCTTTCACATTCACGTCCCTACTACATTATCTCACCTAGTACTGAGCATCATCCAGACACTCACTTCCACACCGTCCCTTGCACATTCACGTCCCTACTACAGTACCTCACATAGTACTGAGCATCATCCAGACACTCTCTTCCACACCGTCCCTTTCACATTCACGTCCCCACTACAGTATCTCACATAGTACTGAGCATCATCCAGACACTCTCTTCCACACCGTCCCTTTCACATTCACGTCCCTACTACAGTATCTCACATAGTACTGAGCATCATCCAGACACTCTCTTCCACACCGTCCCTTTCACATTCACGTCCCTACTATCTCATATAGTACTGAGCATCATCCAGACACTCTCTTCCACACCGTCCCTTTCACATTCACGTCCCTACTACAGTACCTCACATAGTACTGAGCATCATCCAGACACTCTCTTCCACACCGTCCCTTTCACATTCACGTCCCTACTACAGTACCTCACATAGTACTGAGCATCATCCAGACACTCTCTTCCACACCGTCCCTTTCACATTCACGTCCCTACTACAGTATCTCACATAGTACTGAGCATCATCCAGACACTCTCTTCCACACCATCCCTTTCACATTCACGTCCCTACTACATTATCTCACATAGTACTGAGCATCATCCAGACACTCTCTTCCACACCGTCCCTTTCACATTCACGTCCCTACTATCTCATATAGTACTGAGCATCATCCAGACACTCTCTTCCACACCGTCCCTTTCACATTCACGTCCCTACTACAGTACCTCACATAGTACTGAGCATCATCCAGACACTCTCTTCCACACCGTCCCTTTCACATTCACGTCCCTACTACAGTACTCACATAGTACTGAGCATCATCCAGACACTCTCTTCCACACCGTCCCTTTCACATTCACGTCCCTACTACAGTACCTCACATAGTACTGAGCATCATCCAGACACTCTCTTCCACACCGTCCCTTTCACATTCACGTCCCTACTACAGTACCTCACATAGTACTGAGCATCATCCAGACACTCTCTTCCACACCGTCCCTTTCACATTCACGTCCCTACTACATATCTCACATAGTACTGAGCATCATCCAGACACTCTCTTCCACACCGTCCCTTTCACATTCACGTCCCTACTACAGTACCTCACATAGTACTGAGCATCATCCAGACACTCTCTTCCACACCGTCCCTTTCACATTCACGTCCCTACTACAGTACTCACATAGTACTGAGCATCATCCAGACACTCTCTTCCACACCGTCCCTTTCACATTCACGTCCCTACTACAGTACCTCACATAGTACTGAGCATCATCCAGACACTCTCTTCCACACCGTCCCTTTCACATTCACGTCCCTACTACAGTATCTCACATAGTACTGAGCATCATCCAGACACTCTCTTCCACACCGTCCCTTTCACATTCACGTCCCTACTACAGTACCTCACATAGTACTGAGCATCATCCAGACACTCTCTTCCACACCGTCCCTTTCACATTCACGTCCCTACTACAGTACCTCACATAGTACTGAGCATCATCCAGACACTCTCTTCCACACCGTCCCTTTCACATTCACGTCCCTACTATCTCACATAGTACTGAGCATCATCCAGACACTCTCTTCCACACCGTCCCTTTCACATTCACGTCCCTACTACAGTACCTCACATAGTACTGAGCATCATCCAGACACTCTCTTCCACACCGTCCCTTTCACATTCACGTCCCTACTACAGTACCTCACATAGTACTGAGCATCATCCAGACACTCTCTTCCACACCGTCCCTTTCACATTCACGTCCCTGCTACAGTACCTCACATAGTACTGAGCATCATCCAGACACTCTCTTCCACACCGTCCCTTTCACATTCACGTCCCTACTACAGTACCTCACATAGTACTGAGCATCATCCAGACACTCTCTTCCACACCGTCCCTTTCACATTCACGTCCCTACTACAGTACCTCACATAGTACTGAGCATCATCCAGACACTCTCTTCCACACCGTCCCTTTCACATTCACGTCCCTACTATCTCACATAGTACTGAGCATCATCCAGACACTCTCTTCCACACCGTCCCTTTCACATTCACGTCCCTACTACAGTACCTCACATAGTACTGAGCATCATCCAGACACTCTCTTCCACACCGTCCCTTTCACATTCACGTCCCTACTACAGTATCTCACATAGTACTGAGCATCATCCAGACACTCTCTTCCACACCGTCCCTTTCACATTCAACTCCCTGCTACAGTTCTTCACATAGTACTGAGCATCATCCAGACACTCTCTTCCACACCGTCCCTTTCACATTCACGTCCCTACTACAGTACCTCACATAGTACTGAGCATCATCCAGACACTCTCTTCCACACCGTCCCTTTCACATTCACGTCCCTACTACAGTATCTCACATAGTACTGAGCATCATCCAGACACTCTCTTCCACACCGTCCCTTTCACATTCACGTCCCTACTACAGTATCTCACATAGTGCTGAGCATCATCCAGACACTCTCTTCCACACCGTCCCTTTCACATTCACGTCCCTACTACAGTACCTCACATAGTACTGAGCATCATCCAGACACTCTCTTCCACACCGTCCCTTTCACATTCACGTCCCTACTACAGTACTCACATAGTACTGAGCATCATCCAGACACTCTCTTCCACACCGTCCCTTTCACATTCACGTCCCTACTACAGTACTCACATAGTACTGAGCATCATCCAGACACTCTCTTCCACACCGTCCCTTTCACATTCACGTCCCTACTACAGTACCTCACATAGTACTGAGCATCATCCAGAGACTCTCTTCCACACCGTCCCTTTCACATTCATGTCCCTACTACAGTATCTCACATAGTTCTGAGCATCATCCAGACACTCTCTTCCACACCGTCCCTTTCACATTCACGTCCCTACTACAGTACCTCACATAGTACTGAGTATCATCCAGACACTCTCTTCCACACCGTCCCTTTCACATTCACGTCCCTACTACACTACCTCACATAGTACTGAGCATCATCCAGACACTCTCTTCCACACCGGCGCTTTCACATTCACGTCCCTACTACAGTACCTCACATAGTACTGAGCATCATCCAGACACTCTCTTCCACACCGTCCCTTTCACATTCACGTCCCTACTACAGTACCTCACATAGTACTGAGCATCATCCAGACACTCTCTTCCACACCGTCCCTTTCACATTCACGTCCCTACTATCTCATATACTACTGAGCATCATCCAGACACTCTCTTCCACACCGTCCCTTTCACATTCACGTCCCTACTACAGTATCTCACATAGTACTGAGCATCATCCAGACACTCTCTTCCACACCGTCCCTTTCACATTCACGTCCCTACTACAGTACCTCACATAGTACTGAGCATCATCCAGACACTCTCTTCCACACCGTCCCTTTCACATTCACGTCCCTACTACATACTCACATAGTACTGAGCATCATCCAGACACTCTCTTCCACACCGTCCCTTTCACATTCCCGTCCCTACTACAGTACCTCACATAGTACTGAGCATCATCCAGACACTCTCTTCCACACCGTCCCTTTCACATTCACGTCCCTACTACAGTACCTCACATAGTACTGAGCATCATCCAGACACTCTCTTCCACACCGTCCCTTTCACATTCACGTCCCTACTACAGTATCTCACATAGTACTGAGCATCATCCAGACACTCTCTTCCACACCGTCCCTTTCACATTCACGTCCCTACTACAGTACCTCACATAGTACTGAGCATCATCCAGACACTCTCTTCCACACCGTCCCTTTCACATTCACGTCCCTACTACAGTACCTCACATAGTACTGAGCATCATCCAGACACTCTCTTCCACACCGTCCCTTTCACATTCACGTCCCTACTACAGTATCTCACATAGTACTGAGCATCATCCAGACACTCTCTTCCACACCGTCCCTTTCACATTCACGTCCCTACTACAGTACCTCACATAGTACTGAGCATCATCCAGACACTCTCTTCCACACCGTCCCTTTCACATTCACGTCCCTACTGCAGTACCTCACATAGTACTGAGCATCATCGAGACACTCTCTTCCAGACCGTCCCTTTCGCATTCACGTCCCTACTACAGTATCTCACATAGTACTGAGCATCATCCAGACACTCTCTTCCACACCGTCCCTTTCACATTCACGTCCCTACTACAGTATCTCACATAGTACTGAGCATCATCCAGACACTCTCTTCCACACCGTCCCTTTCACATTCACGTCCCTACTATCTCATATAGTACTGAGCATCATCCAGACACTCTCTTCCACACCGTCCCTTTCACATTCACGTCCCTACTACAGTACCTCACATAGTACTGAGCATCATCCAGACACTCTCTTACACACCGTCCCTTTCACATTCACGTCCCCTACAGTATCTCACATAGTACTGAGCATCATCCAGACACTCTCTTCCACACCGTCCCTTTCACATTCACGTCCCTACTACAGTACCTCACATAGGACTGAGCATCATCTACACACTCTTCCACACCGTCCCTTCCACATTCACGTCCCTAATACAGTACGTCACATAGTACTGAGCATCATCCAGACACTCTCTTCCACACCGTCCCTTTCACATTCACGTCCCTACTACAGTACCTCACATAGTACTGAGCATCATCCAGACACTCTCTTCCACACCGTCCCTTTCACATTCACGTCCCTACTACAGTACCTCACATAGTACTGAGCATCATCCAGACACTCTCTTCCACACCGTCCCTTTCACATTCATGTCCCTACTACAGTATCTCACATAGTTCTGAGCATCATCCAGACACTCTCTTCCACACCGTCCCTTTCACATTCACGTCCCTACTACAGTATCTCACATAGTACTGAGCATCATCCAGACACTCTCTTCCACACCGTCCCTTTCACATTCACGTCCCTACTACAGTATCTCACATAGTACTGAGCATCATCCAGACGCTCTCTTCCACACCGTCCTTTTCACATTCACCTCCCTGCTACAGTTCTTCACGTAGTACTGAGCATCATCCAGACACTCTCTTCCACACCGTCCCTTTCACATTGACGTCCCTACTACAGTACCTCACATAGTACTGAGCATCATCCAGACACTCTCTTCCACACCGTCCCTTTCACATTCACGTCCCTACTACAGTACCTCACATAGTACTGAGCATCATCCAGACACTCTCTTCCACACCGTCCCTTTCACATTCACGTCCCTACTACACTACCTCACATAGTACTGAGCATCATCCAGACACTCTCTTCCACACCGTCCCTTTCACATTCACGTCCCTACTACAGTATCTCACATAGTACTGAGCATCATCCAGACACTCTCTTCCACACCGTCCCTTTCACATTCACGTCCCTACTACAGTATCTCACATAGTACTGAGCATCATCCAGACACTCTCTTCCACACCGTCCCTTTCACATTCACGTCCCTACTACATACTCACATAGTACTGAGCATCATCCAGACACTCTCTTCCACACCGTCCCTTTCACATTCACGTCCCTACTACAGTATCTCACATAGTACTGAGCATCATCCAGACACTCTCTTCCACACCGTCCCTTTCACATTCACGTCCCTACTACAGTATCTCACATAGTACTGAGCATCATCCAGACACTCTCTTCCACACCGTCCCTTTCACATTCACGTCCCTACTACAGTACTCACATAGTACTGAGCATCATCCAGACACTCTCTTCCACACCGTCCCTTTCACATTCACGTCCCTACTACAGTACCTCACATAGTACTGAGCATCATCCAGACACTCTCTTCCACACCGTCCCTTTCACATTCACGTCCCTACTACAGTACCTCACATAGTACTGAGCATCATCCAGACACTCTCTTCCACACCGTCCCTTTCACATTCACTCCCTACTACAGTATCTCACATAGTACTGAGCATCATCCAGACACTCTCTTCCACACCGTCCCTTTCACATTCACGTCCCTACTACAGTATCTCACATAGTACTGAGCATCATCCAGACACTCTCTTCCACACCGTCCCTTTCACATTCACGTCCCTACTATCTCATATAGTACTGAGCATCATCCAGACACTCTCTTCCACACTGTCCCCTTCACATTCACGTCCCTACTACAGTACCTCACATAGTACTGAGCATCATCCAGACACTCTCTTCCACACCGTCCCTTTCACATTCACGTCCCTACTACAGTACTCACATAGTACTGAGCATCATCCAGACACTCTCTTCCACACCGTCCCTTTCACATTCACGTCCCTACTACAGTACCTCACATAGTACTGAGCATCATCCAGACACTCTCTTCCACACCGTCCCTTTCACATTCACGTCCCTACTACAGTACCTCACATAGTACTGAGCATCATCCAGACACTGTCTTCCACACCGTCCCTTTCACATTCACGTCCCTACTATCTCACATAGTACTGAGCATCATCCAGACACTCTCTTCCACACCGTCCCTTTCACATTCACGTCCCTACTATCTCACATAGTACTGAGCATCATCCAGACACTCTCTTCCACACCGTCCCTTTCACATTCACGTCCCTACTACAGTACCTCACATAGTACTGAGCATCATCCAGACACTCTCTTCCACACCGTCCCTTTCACATTCACGTCCCTACTACAGTATCTCACATAGTACTGAGCATCATCCAGACACTCTCTTCCACACCGTCCCTTTCACATTCACGTCCCTACTACAGTACTCACATAGTACTGAGCATCATCCAGACACTCTCTTCCACACCGTCCCTTTCACATTCACGTCCCTACTACAGTACTCACATAGTACTGAGCATCATCCAGACACTCTCTTCCACACCGTCCCTTTCACATTCACGTCCCTACTACAGTACCTCACATAGTACTGAGCATCATCCAGACACTCTCTTCCACACCGTCCCTTTCACATTCACGTCCCTACTACAGTACTCACATAGTACTGAGCATCATCCAGACACTCTCTTCCACACCGTCCCTTTCACATTCACGTCCCTACTACAGTACTCACATAGTACTGAGCATCATCCAGACACTCTCTTCCACACCGTCCCTTTCACATTCACGTCCCTACTACAGTACCTCACATAGTACTGAGCATCATCCAGACACTCTCTTCCACACCGTCCCTTTCACATTCACGTCCCTACTACAGTACCTCACATAGTACTGAGCATCATCCAGACACTCTCTTCCACACCGTCCCTTTCACATTCACGTCCCTACTACAGTATCTCACATAGTACTGAGCATCATCCAGACACTCTCTTCCACACCGTCCCTTTCACATTCACGTCCCTACTACAGTACCTCACATAGTACTGAGCATCATCCAGACACTCTCTTCCACACCGTCCCTTTCACATTCACGTCCCTACTATCTCACATAGTACTGAGCATCATCCAGACACTCTCTTCCACACCGTCCCTTTCACATTCACGTCCCTACTACAGTACCTCACATAGTACTGAGCATCATCCAGACACTCTCTTCCACACCGTCCCTTTCACATTCACGTCCCTACTACAGTATCTCACATAGTACTGAGCATCATCCAGACACTCTCTTCCACACCGTCCCTTTCACATTCACGTCCCTACTACAGTACCTCACATAGTACTGAGCATCATCCAGACACTCTCTTCCACACCGTCCCTTTCACATTCACGTCCCTACTACAGTACCTCACATAGTACTGAGCATCATCCAGACACTCTCTTCCACACCGTCCCTTTCACATTCACGTCCCTACTACAGTATCTCACATAGTACTGAGCATCATCCAGACACTCTCTTCCACACCGTCCCTTTCACATTCACGTCCCTACTACAGTACCTCACATAGAACTGAGCATCATCCAGACACTCTCTTCCACACCGTCCCTTTCACATTCACGTCCCTACTACAGTACCTCACATAGTACTGAGCATCATCCAGACACTCTCTTCCACACCGTCCCTTTCACATTCACGTCCCTACTACAGTACCTCACATAGTACTGAGCATCATCCAGACACTCTCTTCCACACCGTCCCTTTCACATTCACGTCCCTACTACAGTACCTCACATAGTACTGAGCATCATCCAGACACTCTCTTCCACACCGTCCCTTTCACATTCACGTCCCTACTACAGTACCTCACATAGTACTGAGCATCATCCAGATACTCTCTTCCACACCGTCCCTTTCACATTCACGTCCCTACTACAGCATCTCACGTAGTTCTGAGCATCATCCAGACACTCTCTTCCACACCGTCCCTTTCACATTCACGTCCCTACTACAGTACCTCACATAGTACTGAGCATCATCCAGACACTCTCTTCCACACCGTCCCTTTCACATTCACGTCCCTACTACAGTACCTCACATAGTACTGAGCATCATCCAGACACTCTCTTCCACACCGTCCCTTTCACATTCACGTCCCTACTACAGTACCTCACATAGTACTGAGCATCATCCAGACACTCTCTTCCACACCGTCCCTTTCACATTCACGTCCCTACTACAGTACCTCACATAGTACTGAGCATCATCCAGACACTCTCTTCCACACCGTCCCTTTCACATTCACGTCCCTACTACAGTACTCACATAGTACTGAGCATCATCCAGACACTCTCTTCCACACCGTCCCTTTCACATTCACGTCCCTACTACAGTATCTCACATAGTACTGAGCATCATCCAGACACTCTCTTCCACACCGTCCCTTTCACATTCACGTCCCTACTACAGTATCTCACATAGTACTGAGCATCATCCAGACACTCTCTTCCACACCGTCCCTTTCACATTCACGTCCCTACTATCTCATATAGTACTGAGCATCATCCAGACACTCTCTTCCACACCGTCCCTTTCACATTCACGTCCCTACTACAGTACCTCACATAGTACTGAGCATCATCCAGACACTCTCTTCCACTCCGTCCCTTTCACATTCACGTCCCTACTACAGTATCTCACATAGTACTGAGCATCATCCAGACACTCTTCCACACCGTCCCTTTCACATTCACGTCCCTACTACAGTACCTCACATAGTACTGAGCATCATCCAGACACTCTCTTCCACACCGTCCCTTTCACATTCACGTCCCTACTACAGTACCTCACATAGGACTGAGCATCATCTACACACTCTTCCACACCGTCCCTTTCACATTCACGTCCCTACTACAGTATCTCACATAGTACTGAGCATCATCCAGACACTCTCTTCCACACCGTCCCTTTCACATTCACGTCCCTACTACAGTATCTCACATAGTACTGAGCATCATCCAGACACTCTCTTCCACACCGTCCCTTTCACATTCACGTCCCTACTACAGTACCTCACATAGTACTGAGCATCATCCAGACACTCTCTTCCACACCGTCCCTTTCACATTCACGTCCCTACTACATTACCTCACATAGTACTGAGCATCATCCAGACACTCTCTTCCACACCGTCCCTTTCACATTCACGTCCCTACTACAGTATCTCACATAGTACTGAGCATCATCCAGACACTCTCTTCCACACCGTCCCTTTCACATTCACGTCCCTACTACAGTATCTCACATAGTACTGAGCATCATCCAGACACTCTCTTCCACACCGTCCCTTTCACATTCACGTCCCTACTACAGTACCTCACATAGTACTGAGCATCATCCAGACACTCTCTTCCACACCGTCCCTTTCACATTCACGTCCCTACTATCTCACATAGTACTGAGCATCATCCAGACACTCTCTTCCACACCGTCCCTTTCACATTCACGTCCCTACTACAGTACCTCACATAGTACTGAGCATCATCCAGACACTCTCTTCCACACCGTCCCTTTCACATTCACGTCCCTACTACAGTACCTCACATAGTACTGAGCATCATCCAGACACTCTCTTCCACACCGTCCCTTTCACATTCACGTCCCTACTATCTCATATAGTACTGAGCATCATCCAGACACTCTCTTCCACACCGTCCCTTTCACATTCACGTCCCTACTACAGTACCTCACATAGTACTGAGCATCATCCAGACACTCTCTTCCACACCGTCCCTTTCACATTCACGTCCCTACTACAGTACCTCACATAGTACTGAGCATCATCCAGACACTCTCTTCCACACCGTCCCTTTCACATTCACGTCCCTACTATCTCACATAGTACTGAGCATCATCCAGACACTCTCTTCCACACCGTCCCTTTCACATTCACGTCCCTACTACAGTATCTCACATAGTACTGAGCATCATCCAGACACTCTCTTCCACACCGTCCCTTTCACATTCACGTCCCTACTATCTCATATAGTACTGAGCATCATCCAGACACTCTCTTCCACACTGTCCCCTTCACATTCACGTCCCTACTACAGTACCTCACATAGTACTGAGCATCATCCAGACACTCTCTTCCACACCGTCCCTTTCACATTCACGTCCCTACTACAGTATCTCACATAGTACTGAGCATCATCCAGACACTCTCTTCCACACCGTCCCTTTCACATTCACGTCCCTACTACAGTACCTCACATAGTACTGAGCATCATCCAGACACACTCTTCCACACCGTCCCTTCCACATTCACGTCCCTACTACAGTACCTCACATAGTACTGAGCATCATCCAGACACTCTCTTCCACACCGTCCCTTTCACATTCACGTCCCTACTACAGTACCTCACATAGTACTGAGCATCATCCAGACACTCTCTTCCACACCGTCCCTTTCACATTCACGTCCCTACTACAGTACCTCACATAGTACTGAGCATCATCCAGACACTCTCTTCCGCACCGTCCCTTTCACATTCATGTCCCTACCACAGTATCTCACGTAGTTCTGAGCATCATCCAGACACTCTCTTCCACACCGTCCCTTTCACATTCACGTCCCTACTACAGTACCTCACATAGTACTGAGCATCATCCAGACACTCTCTTCCACACCGTCCCTTTCACATTCATGTCCCTACTACAGTATCTCACATAGTACTGAGCATCATCCAGACACTCTCTTCCACACCGTCCCTTTCACATTCACGTCCCTACTACAGTACCTCACATAGTACTGAGTATCATCCAGACACTCTCTTCCACACCGTCCCTTTCACATTCACGTCCCTACTACACTACCTCACATAGTACTGAGCATCATCCAGACACTCTCTTCCACACCGGCGCTTTCACATTCACGTCCCTACTACAGTACCTCACATAGTACTGAGCATCATCCAGACACTCTCTTCCACACCGTCCCTTTCACATTCACGTCCCTACTACACTACCTCACATAGTACTGAGCATCATCCAGACACTCTCTTCCACACCGTCCCTTTCACATTCACGTCCCTACTATCTCATATACTACTGAGCATCATCCAGACACTCTCTTCCACACCGTCCCTTTCACATTCACGTCCCTACTACAGTACCTCACATAGTACTGAGCATCATCCAGACACTCTCTTCCACACCGTCCCTTTCACATTCACGTCCCTACTACAGTATCTCACATAGTACTGAGCATCATCCAGACACTCTCTTCCACACCGTCCCTTTCACATTCACGTCCCTACTACAGTATCTCACATAGTACTGAGCATCATCCAGACACTCTCTTCCACACCGTCCCTTTCACATTCACGTCCCTACTACAGTATCTCACATAGTACTGAGCATCATCCAGACACTCTCTTCCACACCGTCCCTTTCACATTCACGTCCCTACTACAGTACCTCACATAGTACTGAGCATCATCCAGACACTCTCTTCCACACCGTCCCTTTCACATTCACGTCCCTACTACAGTACTCACATAGTACTGAGCATCATCCAGACACTCTCTTCCACACCGTCCCTTTCACATTCACGTCCCTACTACAGTACCTCACATAGTACTGAGCATCATCCAGACACTCTCTTCCACACCGTCCCTTTCACATTCACGTCCCTACTACAGTATCTCACATAGTACTGAGCATCATCCAGACACTCTCTTCCACACCGTCCCTTTCACATTCACGTCCCTACTACAGTACTCACATAGTACTGAGCATCATCCAGACACTCTCTTCCACACCGTCCCTTTCACATTCACGTCCCTACTACAGTACCTCACATAGTACTGAGCATCATCCAGACACTCTCTTCCACACCGTCCCTTTCACATTCACGTCCCTACTACAGTACTCACATAGTACTGAGCATCATCCAGACACTCTCTTCCACACCGTCCCTTTCACATTCACGTCCCTACTACAGTACCTCACATAGTACTGAGCATCATCCAGACACTCTCTTCCACACCGTCCCTTTCACATTCACGTCCCTACTACAGTACCTCACATAGTACTGAGCATCATCCAGACACTCTCTTCCACACCGTCCCTTTCACATTCACGTCCCTACTGCAGTACCTCACATAGTACTGAGCATCATCCAGACACTCTCTTCCACACCGTCCCTTTCACATTCACGTCCCTACTACAGTATCTCACATAGTACTGAGCATCATCCAGACACTCTCTTCCACACCGTCCCTTTCACATTCACGTCCCTACTACAGTACCTCACATAGTACTGAGCATCATCCAGACACTCTCTTCCACACCGTCCCTTTCACATTCACGTCCCTACTACAGTACTCACATAGTACTGAGCATCATCCAGACACTCTCTTCCACACCGTCCCTTTCACATTCACGTCCCTACTACAGTACCTCACATAGTACTGAGCATCATCCAGACACTCTCTTCCACACCGTCCCTTTCACATTCACGTCCCTACTACAGTATCTCACATAGTACTGAGCATCATCCAGACACTCTCTTCCACACCGTCCCTTTCACATTCACGTCCCTACTACAGTACCTCACATAGTACTGAGCATCATCCAGACACTCTCTTCCACACCGTCCCTTTCACATTCACGTCCCTACTACAGTACCTCACATAGGACTGAGCATCATCCACACACTCTTCCACACCGTCCCTTCCACATTCACGTCCCTACTACAGTACCTCACATAGTACTGAGCATCATCCAGACACTCTCTTCCACACCGTCCCTTTCACATTCACGTCCCTACTACAGTATCTCACATAGTACTGAGCATCATCCAGACACTCTCTTCCACACCGTCCCTTTCACATTCACGTCCCTACTACAGTATCTCACATAGTACTGAGCATCATCCAGACACTCTCTTCCACACCGTCCCTTTCACATTCACGTCCCTACTACAGTACCTCACATAGTACTGAGCATCATCCAGACACTCTCTTCCACACCGTCCCTTTCACATTCACGTCCCTACTACAGTATCTCACATAGTACTGAGCATCATCCAGACACTCTCTTCCACACCGTCCCTTTCACATTCACGTCCCTACTACAGTACCTCACATAGTACTGAGCATCATCCAGACACTCTCTTCCACACCGTCCCTTTCACATTCACGTCCCTACTACAGTACCTCACATAGTACTGAGCATCATCCAGACACTCTCTTCCACACCGTCCCTTTCACATTCACGTCCCTACTACAGTATCTCACATAGTCCTGAGCATCATCCAGACACTCTTCCACACCGTCCCTTTCACATTCACGTCCCTGCTACAGTACCTCACATAGGACTGAGCATCATCCAGACACTCTCTTCCACACCGTCCCTTTCACATTCACGTCCCTACTACAGTACTCACATAGTACTGAGCATCATCCAGACACTCTCTTCCACACCGTCCCTTTCACATTCACGTCCCTACTACAGTATCTCACATAGTACTGAGCATCATCCAGACACTCTCTTCCACACCGTCCCTTTCACATTCACGTCCCTACTACAGTATCTCACATAGTACTGAGCATCATCCAGACACTCTCTTCCACACCGTCCCTTTCACATTCACGTCCCTACTACAGTACCTCACATAGTACTGAGCATCATCCAGACACTCTCTTCCACACCGTCCCTTTCACATTCACGTCCCTACTGCAGTACCTCACATAGTACTGAGCATCATCCAGACACTCTCTTCCACACCGTCCCTTTCACATTCACGTCCCTACTACAGTTACTCACATAGTACTGAGCATCATCCAGACACTCTCTTCCACACCGTCCCTTTCACATTCACGTCCCTACTACATTATCTCACCTAGTGCTGAGCATCATCCAGACACTCTCTTCCACACCGTCCCTTTCACATTCACGTCCATACTATCTCATATAGTACTGAGCATCATCCAGACACTCTCTTCCACACCGTCCCTTTCACATTCACGTCCCTACTACAGTACCTCACATAGTACTGAGCATCATCCAGACACATTCTTCCACACCGTCCCTTTCACATTCACGTCCCTACTACAGTATCTCACATAGTACTGAGCATCATCCAGACACACTCTTCCACACCGTCCCTTTCACATTCACGTCCCTACTACAGTACCTCACATAGTACTGAGCATCATCCAGACACTCTCTTCCACACCGTCCCTTTCACATTCACGTCCCTACTACAGTACCTCACATAGTACTGAGCATCATCCAGACACTCTCTTCCACACCGTCCCTTTCACATTCACGTCCCTACTACAGTACCTCACATAGTACTGAGCATCATCCAGACACTCTCTTCCACACCGTCCCTTTCACATTCACGTCCCTACTACAGTACCTCACATAGTACTGAGCATCATCCAGACACTCTCTTCCACACCGTCCCTTTCACATTCACGTCCCTACTACAGTACTCACATAGTACTGAGCATCATCCAGACACTCTCTTCCACACCGTCCCTTTCACATTCACGTCCCTACTACAGTATCTCACGTAGTACTGAGCATCATCCAGACACTCTCTTCCACACCGTCCCTTTCACATTCACGTCCCTACTACAGTACCTCACATAGTACTGAGCATCATCCAGACACTCTCTTCCACACCGTCCCTTTCACATTCATGTCCCTACTACAGTATCTCACCTAGTACTGAGCATCATCCAGACACTCTCTTCCACACCGTCCCTTTCACATTCACATCCCTACTACAGTACCTCACATAGTACTGAGCATCATCCAGACACTCTCTTCCACACCGTCCCTTTCACATTCACGTCCCTACTACATACCTCACATAGTACTGAGCATCATCCAGACACTCTCTTCCACACCGTCCCTTTCACATTCACGTCCCTACTACAGTACCTCACATAGTACTGAGCATCATCCAGACACTCTCTTCCACACCGTCCCTTTCACATTCACGTCCCTACTACATACCTCACATAGTACTGAGCATCATCCAGACACTCTCTTCCACACCGTCCCTTTCACATTCACGTCCCTACTACAGTCTCACATAGTACTGAGCATCATCCAGACACTCTCTTCCACACCGTCCCTTTCACATTCACGTCCCTACTACAGTATCTCACATAGTACTGAGCATCATCCAGACACTCTCTTCCACACCGTCCCTTTCACATTCACGTCCCTACTACCTCACATAGTACTGAGCATCATCCAGACACTCTCTTCCACACCGTCCCTTTCA
The DNA here is from genome assembly GCF_963921235.1 of Mobula hypostoma. Taxonomy (NCBI): domain Eukaryota; kingdom Metazoa; phylum Chordata; class Chondrichthyes; order Myliobatiformes; family Myliobatidae; genus Mobula; species Mobula hypostoma. Next base: position 28,328,175 of record NC_086106.1, read on the forward strand.
CATTCACGTCCCTACTACAGTATCTCACATAGTACTGAGCATCATCCAGACACTCTCTTCCACACCGTCCCTTTCACATTCACGTCCCTACTACAGTATCTCACATAGTACTGAGCATCATCCAGACACTCTCTTCCACACCGTCCCTTTCACATTCACGTCCCTACTACATACCTCACATGTACTGAGCATCATCCAGACACTCTCTTCCACACCGTCCCTTTCACATTCACGTCCCTACTACAGTACTCACATAGTACTGAGCATCATCCAGACACTCTCTTCCACACCGTCCCTTTCACATTCACGTCCCTACTACAGTACCTCACATAGTACTGAGCATCATCCAGACACTCTCTTCCACACCGTCCCTTTCACATTCACGTCCCTACTACAGTATCTCACATAGTACTGAGCATCATCCAGACACTCTCTTCCACACCGTCCCTTTCACATTCACGTCCCTACTACAGTACCTCACATAGTACTGAGCATCATCCAGACACTCTCTTCCACACCGTCCCTTTCACATTCACGTCCCTACTACAGTACCTCACATAGTACTGAGCATCATCCAGACACTCTCTTCCACACCGTCCCTTTCACATTCACGTCCCTACTACAGTCCTCACATAGTACTGAGCATCATCCAGACACTCTCTTCCACACCGTCCCTTTCACATTCACGTCCCTACTACAGTATCTCACATAGTACTGAGCATCATCCAGACACTCTCTTCCACACCGTCCCTTTCACATTCACGTCCCTACTACAGTACTCACATAGTACTGAGCATCATCCAGACACTCTCTTCCACACCGTCCCTTTCACATTCACGTCCCTACTACAGTACTCACATAGTACTGAGCATCATCCAGACACTCTCTTCCACACCGTCCCTTTCACATTCACGTCCCTACTACAGTACCTCACATAGTACTGAGCATCATCCAGACACTCTCTTCCACACCGTCCCTTTCACATTCACGTCCCTACTACAGTACTCACATAGTACTGAGCATCATCCAGACACTCTCTTCCACACCGTCCCTTTCACATTCACGTCCCTACTACAGTACCTCACATAGTACTGAGCATCATCCAGACACTCTCTTCCACACCGTCCCTTTCACATTCACGTCCCTACTACAGTACCTCACATAGTACTGAGCATCATCCAGACACTCTCTTCCACACCGTCCCTTTCACATTCACGTCCCTACTACAGTACTCACATAGTACTGAGCATCATCCAGACACTCTCTTCCACACCGTCCCTTTCACATTCACGTCCCTACTACAGTATCTCACATAGTACTGAGCATCATCCAGACACTCTCTTCCACACCGTCCCTTTCACATTCACGTCCCTACTACAGTACCTCACATAGTACTGAGCATCATCCAGACACTCTCTTCCACACCGTCCCTTTCACATTCACGTCCCTACTACAGTACCTCACATAGTACTGAGCATCATCCAGACACTCTCTTCCACACCGTCCCTTTCACATTCACGTCCCTACTACAGTATCTCACATAGTACTGAGCATCATCCAGACACTCTCTTCCACACCGTCCCTTTCACATTCACGTCCCTACTACAGTACCTCACTAGTACTGAGCATCATCCAGACACTCTCTTCCACACCGTCCCTTTCACATTCACGTCCCTACTCTCTCACATAGTAATGAGAATCATCCAGACAGTCTCTTCCACACTGTCCCTTTCACATTCACCTCCCTACTACAGTATCTCACATACTACTGAGCATCATCCAGACACTCTCTTCCACACCGTCCCTTTCACATTCACGTCCCTACTACAGTATCTCACATAGTACTGAGCATCATCCAGACACTCTCTTCCACACCGTCCCTTTCACATTCACGTCCCTACTACAGTACCTCACATAGTACTGAGCATCATCCAGACACTCTCTTCCACACCGTCCCTTTCACATTCACGTCCCTACTACAGTATCTCACATAGTACTGAGCATCATCCAGACACTCTCTTCCACACCGTCCCTTTCACATTCACGTCCCTACTACAGTATCTCACATAGTACTGAGCATCATCCAGACACTCTCTTCCACACCGTCCCTTTCACATTCACGTCCCTACTACAGTACTCACATAGTACTGAGCATCATCCAGACACTCTCTTCCACACCGTCCCTTTCACATTCACGTCCCTACTCAGTACCTCACATAGTACTGAGCATCATCCAGACACTCTCTTCCACACCGTCCCTTTCACATTCACGTCCCTACTACATATCTCACATAGTACTGAGCATCATCCAGACACTCTCTTCCACACCGTCCCTTTCACATTCACGTCCCTACTACAGTATCTCACATAGTACTGAGCATCATCCAGACACTCTCTTCCACACCGTCCCTTTCACATTCACGTCCCTACTATCTCATATAGTACTGAGCATCATCCAGACACTCTCTTCCACACCGTCCCTTTCACATTCACGTCCCTACTACAGTACCTCACATAGTACTGAGCATCATCCAGACACTCTCTTCCACACCGTCCCTTTCACATTCACGTCCCTGCTACAGTATCTCACATAGTACTGAGCATCATCCAGACACTCTCTTCCACACCGTCCTTTTCACATTCATGTCCCTACTACAGTACCTCACGTAGTACTGAGCATCATCCAGACACTCTCTTCCACACCGTCCCTTTCACATTCACGTCCCTACTACAGTACCTCACATAGTACTGAGCATCATCCAGACACTCTCTTCCACACCGTCCCTTTCACATTCACGTCCCTACTACAGTACCTCACATAGTACTGAGCATCATCCAGACACTCTCTTCCACACCGTCCCTTTCACATTCACGTCCCTACTACAGTACCTCACATAGTACTGAGCATCATCCAGACACTCTCTTCCACACCGTCCCTTTCACATTCACGTCCCTACTACAGTATCTCACATAGTACTGAGCATCATCCAGACACTCTCTTCCACACCGTCCCTTTCACATTCATGTCCCTACTACAGTATCTCACGTAGTACTGAGCATCATCCAGACACTCTCTTCCACACCGTCCCTTTCACATTCACGTCCCTACTACAGTACCTCACATAGTACTGAGCATCATCCAGAGACTCTCTTCCACACCGTCCCTTTCACATTCATGTCCCTACTACAGTATCTCACATAGTTCTGAGCATCATCCAGACACTCTCTTCCACACCGTCCCTTTCACATTCACGTCCCTACTACAGTACCTCACATAGTACTGAGTATCATCCAGACACTCTCTTCCACACCGTCCCTTTCACATTCACGTCCCTACTACACTACCTCACATAGTACTGAGCATCATCCAGACACTCTCTTCCACACCGGCGCTTTCACATTCACGTCCCTACTACAGTACCTCACATAGTACTGAGCATCATCCAGACACTCTCTTCCACACCGTCCCTTTCACATTCACGTCCCTACTACACTACCTCACATAGTACTGAGCATCATCCAGACACTCTCTTCCACACCGTCCCTTTCACATTCACGTCCCTACTACAGTATCTCACAAGTACTGAGCATCATCCAGACACTCTCTTCCACACCGTCCCTTTCACATTCACGTCCCTACTACAGTACCTCACATAGTACTGAGCATCATCCAGACACTCTCTTCCACACCGTCCCTTTCACATTCACGTCCCTACTACAGTACTCACATAGTACTGAGCATCATCCAGACACTCTCTTCCACACCGTCCCTTTCACATTCACGTCCCTACTACAGTACTCACATAGTACTGAGCATCATCCAGACACTCTCTTCCACACCGTCCCTTTCACATTCACGTCCCTACTACAGTATCTCACATAGTACTGAGCATCATCCAGACACTCTCTTCCACACCGTCCCTTTCACATTCACGTCCCTACTACAGTACCTCACATAGTACTGAGCATCATCCAGACACTCTCTTCCACACCGTCCCTTTCACATTCACGTCCCTACTACAGTACTCACATAGTACTGAGCATCATCCAGACACTCTCTTCCACACCGTCCCTTTCACATTCACGTCCCTACTACAGTACCTCACATAGTACTGAGCATCATCCAGACACTCTCTTCCACACCGTCCCTTTCACATTCACGTCCCTACTACAGTATCTCACATAGTACTGAGCATCATCCAGACACTCTCTTCCACACCGTCCCTTTCACATTCACGTCCCTACTACAGTACCTCACATAGTACTGAGCATCATCCAGACACTCTCTTCCACACCGTCCCTTTCACATTCACGTCCCTACTACAGTACCTCACATAGTACTGAGCATCATCCAGACACTCTCTTCCACACCGTCCCTTTCACATTCACGTCCCTACTATACTCACATAGTACTGAGCATCATCCAGACACTCTCTTCCACACCGTCCCTTTCACATTCACGTCCCTACTACAGTACCTCACATAGTACTGAGCATCATCCAGACACTCTCTTCCACACCGTCCCTTTCACATTCACGTCCCTACTACAGTACCTCACATAGTACTGAGCATCATCCAGACACTCTCTTCCACACCGTCCATTTCACATTCACGTCCCTACTACATTATCTCACCTAGTACTGAGCATCATCCAGACACTCTCTTCCACACCATCCCTTTCACATTCACGTCCCTACTACAGTATCTCACATAGGACTGAGCATCATCCAGACACTCTCTTCCACACCGTCCATTTCACATTCACGTCCCTACTACAGTACCTCACATAGTACTGAGCATCATCCAGACACTCTCTTCCACACCGTCCCTTTCACATTCACGTCCCTACTATCTCATATAGTACTGAGCATCATCCAGACACTCCCTTCCACACCGTCCCTTTCACATTCACGTCCCTACTACAGTACCTCACATAGTACTGAGCATCATCCAGACACATTCTTCCTCACCGTCCCTTTCACATTCACGTCCCTACTACAGTACCTCACATAGTACTGAGCATCATCCAGACACTCTCTTCCACACCGTCCCTTTCACATTCACGTCCCTACTACAGTATCTCACATAGTACTGAGCATCATCCAGACACTCTCTTCCACACCGTCCCTTTCACATTCACGTCCCTACTACAGTACCTCACATAGTACTGAGCATCATCCAGACACTCTCTTCCACACCGTCCCTTTCACATTCACGTCCCTACTACAGTACCTCACATAGTACTGAGCATCATCCAGACACTCTCTTCCACACCGTCCCTTTCACATTCACGTCCCTACTACAGTATCTCACATAGTACTGAGCATCATCCAGACACTCTCTTCCACACCGTCCCTTTCACATTCACGTCCCTACTACAGTACTCACATAGTACTGAGCATCATCCAGACACTCTCTTCCACACCGTCCCTTTCACATTCACGTCCCTACTACAGTACCTCACATAGTACTGAGCATCATCCAGACACTCTCTTCCACACCGTCCCTTTCACATTCACGTCCCTACTACAGTACTCACATAGTACTGAGCATCATCCAGACACTCTCTTCCACACCGTCCCTTTCACATTCACGTCCCTACTACAGTACCTCACATAGTACTGAGCATCATCCAGACACTCTCTTCCACACCGTCCCTTTCACATTCACGTCCCTACTACAGTACCTCACATAGTACTGAGCATCATCCAGACACTCTCTTCCACACCGTCCCTTTCACATTCACGTCCCTACTACAGTCTCACATAGTACTGAGCATCATCCAGACACTCTCTTCCACACCGTCCCTTTCACATTCACGTCCCTACTACAGTATCTCACATAGTACTGAGCATCATCCAGACACTCTCTTCCACACCGTCCCTTTCACATTCACGTCCCTACTACAGTACTCACATAGTACTGAGCATCATCCAGACACTCTCTTCCACACCGTCCCTTTCACATTCACGTCCCTACTACAGTATCTCACATAGTACTGAGCATCATCCAGACACTCTCTTCCACACCGTCCCTTTCACATTCACGTCCCTACTACAGTACCTCACATAGTACTGAGCATCATCCAGACACTCTCTTCCACACCGTCCCTTTCACATTCACGTCCCTACTACAGTACCTCACATAGTACTGAGCATCATCCAGACACTCTCTTCCACACCGTCCCTTTCACATTCACGTCCCTACTACAGTACCTCACATAGTACTGAGCATCATCCAGACACTCTCTTCCACACCGTCCCTTTCACATTCACGTCCCTACTACAGTACCTCACATAGTACTGAGCATCATCCAGACACTCTCTTCCACACCGTCCCTTTCACATTCACGTCCCTACTACAGTACCTCACATAGTACTGAGCATCATCCAGACACTCTCTTCCACACCGTCCCTTTCACATTCACGTCCCTACTACAGTATCTCACATAGTACTGAGCATCATCCAGACACTCTCTTCCACACCGTCCCTTTCACATTCACGTCCCTACTACAGTACTCACATAGTACTGAGCATCATCCAGACACTCTCTTCCACACCGTCCCTTTCACATTCACGTCCCTACTACAGTACCTCACATAGTACTGAGCATCATCCAGACACTCTCTTCCACACCGTCCCTTTCACATTCACGTCCCTACTACAGTATCTCACATAGTACTGAGCATCATCCAGACACTCTCTTCCACACCGTCCCTTTCACATTCACGTCCCTACTACAGTACTCACATAGTACTGAGCATCATCCAGACACTCTCTTCCACACCGTCCCTTTCACATTCACGTCCCTACTACAGTACCTCACATAGTACTGAGCATCATCCAGACACTCTCTTCCACACCGTCCCTTTCACATTCACGTCCCTACTACAGTACCTCACATAGTACTGAGCATCATCCAGACACTCTCTTCCACACCGTCCCTTTCACATTCACGTCCCTACTACAGTACCTCACATAGTACTGAGCATCATCCAGACACTCTCTTCCACACCGTCCCTTTCACATTCACGTCCCTACTACAGTACTCACATAGTACTGAGCATCATCCAGACACTCTCTTCCACACCGTCCCTTTCACATTCACGTCCCTACTACAGTACCTCACATAGTACTGAGCATCATCCAGACACTCTCTTCCACACCGTCCCTTTCACATTCACGTCCCTACTACAGTACCTCACATAGTACTGAGCATCATCCAGACACTCTCTTCCACACCGTCCCTTTCACATTCACGTCCCTACTACAGTATCTCACATAGTACTGAGCATCATCCAGACACTCTCTTCCACACCGTCCCTTTCACATTCACGTCCCTACTACAGTACCTCACATAGTACTGAGCATCATCCAGACACTCTCTTCCACACCGTCCCTTTCACATTCACGTCCCTACTACAGTACTCACATAGTACTGAGCATCATCCAGACACTCTCTTCCACACCGTCCCTTTCACATTCACGTCCCTACTACAGTACCTCACATAGTACTGAGCATCATCCAGACACTCTCTTCCACACCGTCCCTTTCACATTCACGTCCCTACTACAGTACCTCACATAGTACTGAGCATCATCCAGACACTCTCTTCCACACCGTCCCTTTCACATTCACGTCCCTACTACAGTATCTCACATAGTACTGAGCATCATCCAGACACTCTCTTCCACACCGTCCCTTTCACATTCACGTCCCTACTACAGTACCTCACATAGTACTGAGCATCATCCAGACACTCTCTTCCACACCGTCCCTTTCACATTCACGTCCCTACTACAGTACTCACATAGTACTGAGCATCATCCAGACACTCTCTTCCACACCGTCCCTTTCACATTCACGTCCCTACTACAGTACCTCACATAGTACTGAGCATCATCCAGACACTCTCTTCCACACCGTCCCTTTCACATTCACGTCCCTACTACAGTATCTCACATAGTACTGAGCATCATCCAGACACTCTCTTCCACACCGTCCCTTTCACATTCACGTCCCTACTACAGTACCTCACATAGTACTGAGCATCATCCAGACACTCTCTTCCACACCGTCCCTTTCACATTCACGTCCCTACTACAGTACCTCACATAGTACTGAGCATCATCCAGACACTCTCTTCCACACCGTCCCTTTCACATTCACGTCCCTACTACAGTACTCACATAGTACTGAGCATCATCCAGACACTCTCTTCCACACCGTCCCTTTCACATTCACGTCCCTACTACAGTACCTCACATAGTACTGAGCATCATCCAGACACTCTCTTCCACACCGTCCCTTTCACATTCACGTCCCTACTACAGTACCTCACATAGTACTGAGCATCATCCAGACACTCTCTTCCACACCGTCCCTTTCACATTCACGTCCCTACTACAGTACTCACATAGTACTGAGCATCATCCAGACACTCTCTTCCACACCGTCCCTTTCACATTCACGTCCCTACTACAGTACCTCACATAGTACTGAGCATCATCCAGACACTCTCTTCCACACCGTCCCTTTCACATTCACGTCCCTACTACAGTACCTCACATAGTACTGAGCATCATCCAGACACTCTCTTCCACACCGTCCCTTTCACATTCACGTCCCTACTACAGTATCTCACATAGTACTGAGCATCATCCAGACACTCTCTTCCACACCGTCCCTTTCACATTCACGTCCCTACTACAGTACCTCACATAGTACTGAGCATCATCCAGACACTCTCTTCCACACCGTCCCTTTCACATTCACGTCCCTACTACAGTACCTCACATAGTACTGAGCATCATCCAGACACTCTCTTCCACACCGTCCCTTTCACATTCACGTCCCTACTACAGTACCTCACATAGTACTGAGCATCATCCAGACACTCTCTTCCACACCGTCCCTTTCACATTCACGTCCCTACTACAGTACCTCACATAGTACTGAGCATCATCCAGACACTCTCTTCCACACCGTCCCTTTCACATTCACGTCCCTACTACAGTACTCACATAGTACTGAGCATCATCCAGACACTCTCTTCCACACCGTCCCTTTCACATTCACGTCCCTACTACAGTATCTCACATAGTACTGAGCATCATCCAGACACTCTCTTCCACACCGTCCCTTTCACATTCACGTCCCTGCTACAGTACCTCACATAGGACTGAGCATCATCCAGACACTCTCTTCCACACCATCCCTTTCACATTCACGTCCCTACTACAGTACCTCACATAGTACTGAGCATCATCCAGACACTCTCTTCCACACCGTCCCTTTCACATTCACGTCCCTACTATACTCACATAGTACTGAGCATCATCCAGACACTCTCTTCCACACCGTCCCTTTCACATTCACGTCCCTACTACAGTACCTCACATAGTACTGAGCATCATCCAGACACTCTCTTCCACACCGTCCCTTTCACATTCACGTCCCTACTACAGTACCTCACATAGGACTGAGCATCATCTACACACTCTTCCACACCGTCCCTTCCACATTCACGTCCCTAATACAGTATCTCACATAGTACTGAGCATCATCCAGACACTCTCTTCCACACCGTCCCTTTCACATTCACGTCCCTACTACAGTATCTCACATAGTACTGAGCATCATCCAGACACTCTCTTCCACACCGTCCCTTTCACATTCACGTCCCTACTACAGTACCTCACATAGTACTGAGCATCATCCAGACACTCTCTTCCACACCGTCCCTTTCACATTCACGTCCCTACTACACTACCTCACATAGTACTGAGCATCATCCAGACACTCTCTTCCACACCGTCCCTTTCACATTCACGTCCCTACTACAGTATCTCACATAGTACTGAGCATCATCCAGACACTCTCTTCCACACCGTCCCTTTCACATTCACGTCCCTACTACAGTAACTCACATAGTACTGAGCATCATCCAGACACTCTCTTCCACACCGTCCCTTTCACATTCACGTCCCTACTACAGTACCTCACATAGTACTGAGCATCATCCAGACACTCTCTTCCACACCGTCCCTTTCACATTCACGTCCCTACTATCTCACATAGTACTGAGCATCATCCAGACACTCTCTTCCACACCGTCCCTTTCACATTCACGTCCCTACTACAGTACCTCACATAGTACTGAGCATCATCCAGACACTCTCTTCCACACCGTCCCTTTCACATTCACGTCCCTACTACAGTACCTCACATAGTACTGAGCATCATCCAGACACTCTCTTCCACACCGTCCCTTTCACATTCACGTCCCTACTACAGTATCTCACATAGTACTGAGCATCATCCAGACACTCTCTTCCACACCGTCCCTTTCACATTCACGTCCCTACTACAGTATCTCACATAGTGCTGAGCATCATCCAGACACTCTCTTCCACACCGTCCCTTTCACATTCACGTCCCTACTATCTCATATAGTACTGAGCATCATCCAGACACTCTCTTCCACACCGTCCCTTTCACATTCACGTCCCTACTGCAGTACCTCACATAGTACTGAGCATCATCCAGACACTCTCTTCCACACCGTCCCTTTCACATTCACGTCCCTACTACAGTACCTCACATAGTACTGAGCATCATCCAGACACTCTCTTCCACACCGTCCCTTTCACATTCACGTCCCTACTACAGTATCTCACATAGTACTGAGCATCATCCAGACACTCTCTTCCACACCGTCCCTTTCACATTCACGTCCCTGCTACAGTACCTCACATAGTACTGAGCATCATCCAGACACTCTCTTCCACACCGTCCCTTTCACATTCACGTCCCTACTACAGTACCTCACATAGTACTGAGCATCATCCAGACACTCTCTTCCACACCGTCCCTTTCACATTCACGTCCCTTCTACAGTATCTCACATAGGACTGAGCATCATCCACACACTCTTCCACACCGTCCCTTCCACATTCACGTCCCTACTACAGTACCTCACATAGTACTGAGCATCATCCAGACACTCTCTTCCACACCGTCCCTTTCACATTCACGTCCCTAATACAGTACGTCACATAGTACTGAGCATCATCCAGACACTCTCTTCCACACCGTCCCTTTCACATTCACGTCCCTACTACAGTACCTCACATAGTACTGAGCATCATCCAGACACTCTCTTCCACACCGTCCCTTTCACATTCACGTCCCTACTACAGTACCTCACATAGTACTGAGCATCATCCAGACACTCTCTTCCACACCGTCCCTTTCACATTCACGTCCCTACTACAGTATCTCACATAGTACTGAGCATCATCCAGACACTCTCTTCCGCACCGTCCCTTTCACATTCATGTCCCTACCACAGTATCTCACGTAGTTCTGAGCATCATCCAGACACTCTCTTCCACACCGTCCCTTTCACATTCACGTCCCTACTACAGTACCTCACATAGTACTGAGCATCATCCAGACACTCTCTTCCACACCGTCCCTTTCACATTCACGTCCCTACTACAGTATCTCACATAGTACTGAGCATCATCCAGACACTCTCTTCCACACCGTCCCTTTCACATTCACGTCCCTACTACAGTACCTCACATAGTACTGAGCATCATCCAGACACTCTCTTCCACACCGTCCCTTTCACATTCACGTCCCTACTACACTACCTCACATAGTACTGAGCATCATCCAGACACTCTCTTCCACACCGGCGCTTTCACATTCACGTCCCTACTACAGTACCTCACATAGTACTGAGCATCATCCAGACACTCTCTTCCACACCGTCCCTTTCACATTCACGTCCCTACTACACTACCTCACATAGTACTGAGCATCATCCAGACACTCTCTTCCACACCGTCCCTTTCACATTCACGTCCCTACTATCTCATATACTACTGAGCATCATCCAGACACTCTCTTCCACACCGTCCCTTTCACATTCACGTCCCTACTACAGTATCTCACCTAGTACTGAGCATCATCCAGACACTCTCTTCCACACCGTCCCTTTCACATTCACGTCCCTGCTATCTCACATAGTACTGAGCATCATCCAGACACTCTCTTCCACACCGTCCCTTTCACATTCACGTCCCTACTACAGTATCTCACATAGTACTGAGCATCATCCAGACACTCTCTTCCACACCGTCCCTTTCACATTCACGTCCCTACTACAGTATCTCACATAGTACTGAGCATCATCCAGACACTCTCTTCCACACCGTCCCTTTCACATTCACGTCCCTACTATATCTCATATAGTACTGAGCATCATCCAGACACTCTCTTCCACACCGTCCCTTTCACATTCACGTCCCTACTGCAGTACCTCACATAGTACTGAGCATCATCCAGACACTCTCTTCCACACCGTCCCTTTCACATTCACGTCCCTACTACACTACCTCACATAGTACTGAGCATCATCCAGACACTCTCTTCCACACCGTCCCTTTCACATTCACGTCCCTACTACAGTATCTCACATAGTACTGAGCATCATCCAGACACTCTCTTCCACACCGTCCCTTTCACATTCACGTCCCTACTACAGTATCTCACATAGTACTGAGCATCATCCAGACACTCTCTTCCACACCGTCCCTTTCACATTCACGTCCCTACTACAGTACCTCACATAGTACTGAGCATCATCCAGACACTCTCTTCCACACCGTCCCTTTCACATTCACGTCCCTACTATCTCACATAGTACTGAGCATCATCCAGACACTCTCTTCCACACCGTCCCTTTCACATTCACGTCCCTACTACACTACCTCACATAGTACTGAGCATCATCCAGACACTCTCTTCCACACCGTCCCTTTCACATTCACGTCCCTACTACAGTACCTCACATAGTACTGAGCATCATCCAGACACTCTCTTCCACACCGTCCCTTTCACATTCACGTCCCTCTACACTATCTCACATAGTACTGAGCATCATCCAGACACTCTCTTCCACACCGTCCCTTTCACATTCACGTCCCTACTACAGTACCTCACATAGTACTGAGCATCATCCAGACACTCTCTTCCACACCGTCCCTTTCACATTCACGTCCCTACTATCAGTACATATAGTACTGAGCATCATCCAGACACTCTCTTCCACACCGTCCCTTTCACATTCACGTCCCTACTACACTACCTCACATAGTACTGAGCATCATCCAGACACTCTCTTCCACACCGTCCCTTTCACATTCACGTCCCTACTACAACCTCAGATAGTACTGAGCATCATCCAGACACTCTCTTCCACACCGCCTCTTTCACATTCACGTCCCTCCTACACTATCTCACATAGTACTGAGAATCATCCGGACACTCTCTTCCACACCGTCCCTTTCACATTCACGTCCCTACTACAGTACCTCACATAGTACTGAGCATCATCCAGACACTCTCTTCCACACCGTCCCTTTCACATTCACGTCCCGACTACCGTACCTTACATAGTACTGAGCATCATCCAGACACTCTCTTCCACACCGTCCCTTTCACATTCACGTCCCTACTACAGTATCTCACCTAGTACTGAGCATCATCCAGACACTCTCTTCCACACCGTCCCTTTCACATTCACGTCCCTACTATCTCACATAGTACTGAGCATCATCCAGACACTCTCTTCCACACCGTCCCTTTCACATTCACGTCCCTACTACACTACCTCACATAGTACTGAGCATCATCCAGACACTCTCTTCCACACCGTCCCTTTCACATTCACGTCCCTACTATCTCACATAGTACTGAGCATCATCCAGACACTCTCTTCCACACCGTCCCTTTCACATTCACGTCCCTACTACAGTACCTCACATAGTACTGAGCATCATCCAGACACTCTCTTCCACACCGTCCCTTTCACATTCACGTCCCTACTACAGTACCTCACATAGGACGGAGCATCATCTACACACTCTTCCACACCGTCCCCTCCACATTCACGTCCCCACTACCGTATCTCACATAGTACTGAGCATCATCCAGACACTCTCTTCCACACCGTCCCTTTCACATTCACGTCCCTGCTACTGTATCTCACATAGTGCTGAGCATCATCCAGACACTCTCTTCCACACCGTCCCTTTCACATTCACGTCCCTACTGCAGTACCTCACATAGTACTGAGCATCATCCAGACACTCTCTTCCACACCGTCCCTTTCACATTCACGTCCCTACTACAGTACCTCACATAGTACTGAGCATCATCCAGACACTCTCTTCCACACCGTCCCTTTCACATTCACGTCCCTACTACAGTATCTCACATAGTACTGAGCATCATCCAGACACTCTCTTCCACACCGTCCCTTTCACATTCACGTCCCTACTACAGTACCTCACATAGTACTGAGCATCATCCAGACACTCTCTTCCACACCGTCCCTTTCACATTCACGTCCCTACTATCTCATATAGTACTGAGCATCATCCAGACACTCTCTTCCACACCGTCCCTTTCACATTCACGTCCCTACTACACTACCTCACATAGTACTGAGCATCATCCAGACACTCTCTTCCACACCGTCCCTTTCACATTCACGTCCCTACTACGGACCTCAGATAGTACTGAGCATCATCCAGACACTCTCTTCCACACCGTCCCTTTCACATTCACGTCCCTCCTACACTATCTCACATAGTACTGAGCATCATCCAGACACTCTCTTCCACACCGTCCCTTTCACATTCACGTCCCTACTACAGTACCTCACATAGTACTGAGCATCATCCAGACACTCTCTTCCACACCGTCCCTTTAACATTCACGTCCCTACTATCTCATATAGTACTGAGCATCATCCAGACACTCTCTTCCACACCGTCCCTTTCACATTCACGTCCCTACTACACTACCTCACATAGTACTGAGCATCATCCAGACACTCTCTTCCACACCGTCCCTTTCACATTCACGTCCCTACTACAGGACCTCAGATAGTACTGAGCATCATCCAGACACTCTCTTCCACACCGCCTCTTTCACATTCACGTCCCTCCTACACTATCTCACATAGTACTGAGAATCATCCGGACACTCTCTTCCACACCGTCCCTTTCACATTCACGTCCCTACTACAGTACCTCACATAGTACTGAGCATCATCCAGACACTCTCTTCCACACCGTCCCTTTCACATTCACGTCCCTACTATCTCACATAGTACTGAGCATCATCCAGACACTCTCTTCCACACCGTCCCTTTCACATTCACGTCCCTACTACAGTACCTCACATAGTACTGAGAATCATCCAGACACTCTCTTCCACACCGTCCATTTCACATTCACGTCCCTACTACAGTATCTCACATAGTACTGAGCATCATCCAGACACTCTCTTCCACACCGTCCCTTTCACATTCACGTCCCTACTACAGTACCTCACATAGTACTGAGCATCATCCAGACACTCTCTTCCACACCGTCCCTTTCACATTCACGTCCCTACTACAGTACCTTACATAGTACTGAGCATCATCCAGACACTCTCTTCCACACCGTCCCTTTCACATTCACGTCCCTACTATCTCACATAGTACTGAGCATCATCCAGACACTCTGTTCCACACCGTCCCTTTCACATTCACGTCCCTACTACAGTACCTCACATAGTACTGAGCATCATCCAGACACTCTCTTCCACACCGTCCCTTTCACATTCACGTCCCTACTACAGTACCTTACATAGTACTGAGCATCATCCAGACACTCTCTTCCACACCGTCCCTTTCACATTCACGTCCCTACTATCTCACATAGTACTGAGCATCATCCAGACACTCTCTTCCACACCGTCCCTTTAACATTCACGACCCTACTACAGTACCTCACATAGTACTGAGCATCATCCAGACACTCTCTTCCACACCGTCCATTTCACATTCACGTCCCTACTACAGTACCTCACATAGTTCTGAGCATCATCCAGACACTCTCTTCCACACCGTCCCTTTCACATTCATGCCCCTGCTACAGTATCTCACGTAGTTCTGAGCATCATCCAGACACTCTCTTCCACACCGTCCATTTCACATTCACGTTCCTACTACAGTACCTCACATAGTACTGAGTATCATCCAGACACTCTCTTCCACACCGTCCCTTTCACATTCACGTCCCTACTACACTGCCTCACATAGTACTGAGCATCATCCAGACACTCTCTTCCACACCGGCGCTTTCACATTCACGTCCCTACTGCAGTACCTCACATAGTACTGAGCATCATCCAGACACTCTCTTCCACACCGTCCCTTTCACATTCACGTCCCTACTACACTACCTCACATAGTACTGAGCATCATCCAGACACTCTCTTCCACACCGTCCCTTTCACATTCACGTCCCTACTATATACCTCACATAGTACTGAGCATCATCCAGACACTCTCTTCCACACCGTCCCTTTCACATTCACGTCCCTACTACAGTATCTCACCTAGTACTGAGCATCATCCAGACACTCTCTTCCACACCGTCCCTTTCACATTCACGTCCCTACTACAGTACCTCACATAGTACTGAGCATCATCCAGACACTCTCTTCCACACCGTCCCTTTAACATTCACGTCCCTACTATCTCATATAGTACTGAGCATCATCCAGACACTCTCTTCCACACCGTCCCTTTCACATTCACGTCCCTACTACACTACCTCACATAGTACTGAGCATCATCCAGACACTCTCTTCCACACCGTCCTTTTCACATTCACGTCCCTACTATCTCATATACTACTGAGCATCATCCAGACACTCTCTTCCACACCGTCCCTTTCACATTCACGTCCCTACTACAGTACCTCACATAGTACTGAGCATCATCCAGACACTCTCTTCCACACCGTCCCTTTCACATTCACGTCCCCACTACAGTATCTCACATAGTACTGAGCATCATCCAGACACTCTCTTCCACACCGTCCCTTTCACATTCACCTCCCTGCTACTGTATCTCACATAGTGCTGAGCATCATCCAGACACTCTCTTCCACACCGTCCCTTTCACATTCACGTCCCTACTACAGTACCTCACGTAGTACTGAGCATCATCCAGACACTCTCTTCCACACCGTCCCTTTCACATTCACGTCCCTACTACAGTACCTCACATAGTACTGAGCATCATCCAGACACTCTCTTCCACACCGTCCCTTTCACATTCACGTCCCTACTACAGTATCTCACATAGTACTGAGCATCATCCAGACACTCTCTTCCACACCGTCCCTTTCACATTCACGTCCCTACTACAGTAACTCACATAACACTGAGAATCATCCAGACACTCTCTTCCACACCATCCCTTTCACATTCACGTCCCTACTACAGTACCTCACGTAGTACTGAGCATCATCCAGACACTCTCTTCCACACCATCCCTTTCACATTCACGTCCCTACTATCTCACATAGTACTGAGCATCATCCAGACACTCTCTTCCACACCGTCCCTTTCACATTCACGTCCCTACTACAGTACCTCACATAGTACTGAGCATCATCCAGACACTCTCTTCCACACCGTCCCTTTCACATTCACGTCCCTACTACAGTACCTCACATAGTACTGAGCATCATCCAGACACTCTCTTCCACACCGTCCCTTTCACATTCACGTCCCTACTATCTCACATAGTACTGAGAATCATCCAGACACTCTCTTCCACACCGTCCCTTTCACATTCACGTCCCTACTATCTCACATAGTACTGAGCATCATCCAGACACTCTCTTCCACACCGTCCCTTTCACATTCACGTCCCTACTACAGTATCTCACATAGTACTGAGCATCATCCAGACACTCTCTTCCACACCGTCCCTTTCACATTCACGTCCCTACTATCTCACATAGTACTGAGCATCATCCAGACACTCTCTTCCACACCGTCCCTTTCACATTCACGTCCCTACTACAGTATCTCACATAGTACTGAGCATCATCCAGACACTCTCTTCCACACCGTCCCTTTCACATTCACGTCCCTACTACAGTACCTCACATAGTACTGAGCATCATCCAGACACTCTCTTCCACACCGTCCCTTTCACATTCACGTCCCTACTACAGTACCTCACATAGTACTGAGCATCATCCAGACACTCTCTTCCACACCGTCCCTTTCACATTCACGTCCCTACTACAGTATCTCACATAGTACTGAGCATCATCCAGACACTCTCTTCCACACCGTCCCTTTCACATTCACGTCCCTACTACAGTATCTCACATAGTACTGAGCATCATCCAGACACTCTCTTCCACACCGTCCCTTTCACATTCACGTCCCTACTACAGTACCTCACATAGTACTGAGCATCATCCAGACACTCTCTTCCACACCGTCCCTTTCACATTCACGTCCCTACTACAGTACCTCACATAGTACTGAGCATCATCCAGACACTCTCTTCCACACCGTCCCTTTCACATTCACGTCCCTACTACAGTATCTCACATAGGACTGAGCATCATCCAGACACACTCTTCCACACCGTCCCTTCCACATTCACGTCCCTACTACAGTACCTCACATAGTACTGAGCATCATCCAGACACTCTCTTCCACACCGTCCCTTTCACATTCACGTCCCTACTACAGTACCTCACATAGTACTGAGCATCATCCAGACACTCTCTTCCACACCGTCCCTTTCACATTCACGTCCCTACTACAGTATCTCACATAGTACTGAGCATCATCCAGACACTCTCTTCCACACCGTCCCTTTCACATTCACGTCCCTACTACAGTACCTCACATAGTACTGAGCATCATCCAGACACTCTCTTCCACACCGTCCCTTTCACATTCACGTCCCTACTACACTGCCTCACATAGTACTGAGCATCATCCAGACACTCTCTTCCACACCGTCCCTTTCACATTCACGTCCCTACTACAGTACCTCACATAGTACTGAGCATCATCCAGACACTCTCTTCCACACCGTCCCTTTCACATTCACGTCCCTACTACACTACCTCACATAGTACTGAGCATCATCCAGACACTCTCTTCCACACCGTCCCTTTCACATTCACGTCCCTACTATCTCATATACTGCTGAGCATCATCCAGACACTCTCTTCCACACCGTCCCTTTCACATTCACGTCCCTACTACAGTATCTCACCTAGTACTGAGCATCATCCAGACACTCTCTTCCACACCGTCCCTTTCACATTCACGTCCCTACTATCTCACATAGTACTGAGCATCATCCAGACACTCTCTTCCACACCGTCCCTTTCACATTCACGTCCCTACTACAGTATCTCACATAGTACTGAGCATCATCCAGACACTCTCTTCCACACCGTCCCTTTCACATTCACGTCCCTACTACACTATCTCACATAGTACTGAGCATCATCCAGACACTCTCTTCCACACCGTCCCTTTCACATTCACGTCCCTACTACAGTATCTCACATAGTACTGAGCATCATCCAGACACTCTCTTCCACACCGTCCCTTTCACATTCACGTCCCTACTACAGTATCTCACATAGTACTGAGCATCATCCAGACACTCTCTTCCACACCGTCCCTTTAACATTCACGTCCCTACTATCTCATATAGTACTGAGCATCATCCAGACACTCTCTTCCACACCGTCCCTTTCACATTCACGTCCCTACTACAGTATCTCACATAGTACTGAGCATCATCCAGACACTCTCTTCCACACCGTCCCTTTCACATTCACGTCCCTACTATCTCATATAGTACTGAGCATCATCCAGACACTCTCTTCCACACCGCCTCTTTCACATTCACGTCCCTCCTACACTATCTCACATAGTACTGAGAATCATCCGGACACTCTCTTCCACACCGTCCCTTTCACATTCACGTCCCTACTACAGTACCTCACATAGTACTGAGCATCATCCAGACACTCTCTTCCACACCGTCCCTTTCACATTCACGTCCCTACTATCTCACATAGTACTGAGCATCATCCAGACACTCTTTTCGACACCGTCCCTTTCACATTCACGTCCCTACTACAGTACCTGACATAGTACTGAGAATCATCCAGACACTCTCTTCCACACCGTCCATTTCACATTCACGTCCCTACTACAGTATCTCACATAGTACTGAGCATCATCTAGACACTCTCTTCCACACCGTCCCTTTCACATTCACGTCCCTACTACAGTACCTCAGATAGTACTGAGCATCATCCAGACACTCTCTTCCACACCGCCCCTTTCACATTCACGTCCCTACTACAGTACCTCACATGGTACTGAGCATCATCCAGACACTCTCTTCCACACCGTCCCTTTCACATTCACGTCCCTACTATCTCACATAGTACTGAGCATCATCTGGACACTCTGTTCCACACCGTCCCTTTCACATTCACGTCCCTACTACAGTACCTCACATAGTACTGAGAATCATCCAGACACTCTCTTCCACACCGTCCCTTTCACATTCACGTCCCTACTACAGTACCTCACATAGTACTGAGCATCATCGAGACACCCTCTTCCACACCGTCCCTTTCACATTCACGTCCCTACTATCTCACATAGTACTGAGCATCATCCAGACACTCTCTTCCACACCGTCCCTTTAACATTCACGACCCTACTACAGTACCTGAGATAGTACTGAGCATCATCCAGACACTCTCTTCCACACCGTCCATTTCACATTCACGTCCCTACTCCAGTACCTCACATAGTTCTGAGCATCATCCAGACACTCTCTTCCACACCGTCCCTTTCACATTCATGCCCCTGCTACAGTATCTCACGTAGTTCTGAGCATCATCCAGACACTCTCTTCCACACCGTCCATTTCACATTCACGTTCCTACTACAGTACCTCACATAGTACTGAGTATCATCCAGACACTCTCTTCCACACCGTCCCTTTCACATTCACGTCCCTACTACACTGCCTCACATAGTACTGAGCATCATCCAGACACTCTCTTCCACACCGGCGCTTTCACATTCACGTCCCTACTGCAGTACCTCACATAGTACTGAGCATCATCCAGACACTCTCTTCCACACCGTCCCTTTCACATTCACGTCCCTACTACACTACCTCACATAGTACTGAGCATCATCCAGACACTCTCTTCCACACCGTCCCTTTCACATTCACGTCCCTACTATCTCATATACTACTGAGCATCATCCAGACACTCTCTTCCACACCGTCCCTTTCACATTCACGTCCCTACTACAGTATCTCACCTAGTACTGAGCATCATCCAGACACTCTCTTCCACACCGTCCCTTTCACATTCACGTCCCTACTATCTCACATCGTACTGAGCATCATCCAGACACTCTCTTCCACACCGTCCCTTTAACATTCACGTCCTACTATCTCATATAGTACTGAGCATCATCCAGACACTCTCTTCCACACCGTCCCTTTCACATTCACGTCCCTACTACACTACCTCACATAGTACTGAGCATCATCCAGACACTCTCTTCCACACCGTCCCTTTCACATTCACGTCCCTACTATCTCATATACTACTGAGCATCATCCAGACACTCTCTTCCACACCGTCCCTTTCACATTCACGTCCCTACTACAGTACCTCACATAGTACTGAGCATCATCCAGACACTCTCTTCCACACCGTCCCTTTCACATTCACGTCCCTACTACAGTACCTCACATAGGACGGAGCATCATCTACACACTCTTCCACACCGTCCCCTCCACATTCACGTCCCCACTACCGTATCTCACATAGTACTGAGCATCATCCAGACACTCTCTTCCACACCGTCCCTTTCACATTCACCTCCCTGCTACTGTATCTCACATAGTGCTGAGCATCATCCAGACACTCTCTTCCACACGGTACCTTTCACATCACGTCCCTACTGCAGTACCTCACATAGTACTGAGCATCATCCAGACACTCTCTTCCACACCGTCCCTTTCACATTCACGTCCCAACTACAGTACCTCACATAGCACTGAGCATCATCCAGACACTCTCTTCCACACCGTCCCTTTCACATTCCCGTCCCTACTACAGTATCTCACATAGTACTGAGCATCATCCAGAGACTCTCCTCCACACCGTCCAGTTCACATTCACGTCCCTACTACAGTAACTCACATAACACTGAGAATCATCCAGACACTCTCTTCCACACCATCCCTTTCACATTCACGTCCATACTAAAGTACCTCACGTAGTACTGAGCATCATCCAGACACTCTCCTCCACACCATCCCTTTCACATTCACGTCCCTACTATCTCACATAGTACTGAGCATCATCCAGACACTCTCTTCCACACCGTCCCTTTCACATTCACGTCCCTACTACAGTACCTCACATAGTACTGAGCATCATGCAGACACTCTCTTCCACACCGTCCCTTTCACATTCACGTCCCTACTGCAGTACCTCACATAGTACTGAGCATCATCCAGACACTCTCTTCCACACCGTCCCTTTCACATTCACGTCCCTACTATCTCACATAGTACTGAGCATCTTCTGGACACTCTGTTCCACACCGTCCCTTTCACATTCACGTCCCGACTATCTCACATAATACTGAGCATCATCCAGACACTCTCTTCCACACCGTCCCTTTCACATTCACGTCCCTACTACAGTATCTCACCTGGAACTGAGCATCATCCAGACACTCTCTTCCACACCGTCCCTTTCACATTCACGTCCCTACTATCTCACATCGTACTGAGCATCATCCAGACACTCTCTTCCACACCGTCCCTTTCACATTCACGTCCCTACTACAGTATCTCACATAGTACTGAGCATCATCCAGACACTCTCTTCCACACCGTCCCTTTCACATTCACGTCCCTACTACAGTATCTCACATAGTACTGAGCATCATCCAGACACTCTCTTCCACACCGTCCCTTTAACATTCACGTCCCTACTATCTCATATAGTACTGAGCATCATCCAGACACTCTCTTCCACACCGTCCCTTTCACATTCACGTCCCTACTGCAGTACCTCACATAGTACTGAGCATCATCCAGACACTCTCTTCCACACCGTCCCTTTCACATTCACGTCCCTACTACAGTACCTCACATAGTACTGAGCATCATCCAGACACTCTCTTCCACACCGTCCCTTTCACATTCACGTCCCTACTACAGTATCTCACATAGTACTGAGCATCATCCAGACACTCTCTTCCACACCGTCCCTTTCACATTCACGTCCCTACTATCTCATATAGTACTGAGCATCATCCAGACACTCTCTTCCACACTGTCCCCTTCACATTCACGTCCCTACTACAGTACCTCACATAGTACTGAGCATCATCCAGACACTCTCTTCCACACCGTCCCTTTGACATTCACGTCCCTGCTACAGTATCTCACGTAGGACTGAGCATCATCCACACACTCTTCCACAGCGTCCCTTCCACATTCGCGTCCCTACTACAGTACCTCACATAGTACTGAGCATCATCTACACACTCTTCCACACCGTCCCTTCCACATTCACGTCCCTAATGCAGTACGTCACATAGTACTGAGCATCATCCAGACACTGTCTTCCACACCGTCCCTTTAACATTCACGACCCTGCTACAGTACCTGAGATAGTACTGAGCATCATCCAGACACTCTCTTCCACACCGTCCATTTCACATTCACGTCCCTACTACAGTACCTCACATAGTACTGAGCATCATCCAGACACTCTCTTCCACACCGTCCGTTTCACATTCACGTCCCTGCTACTGTATCTCACATAGTCCTGAGCATCATCCAGACACACTTACTTCCGCACCGTCCCTTTCACATTCATGTCCCTACCACAGTATCTCACGTAGTTCTGAGCATCATCCAGACACTCTCTTCCACACCGTCCCTTTCACATTTACGTCCCTACTACAGTACCTCACATAGTACTGAGCATCATCCAGACACTCTCTTCCACACCGTCCCTTTCACATTCATGTCCCTACTACAGTATCTCACATAGTTCTGAGCATCATCCAGACACTCTCTTCCACACCGTCCCTTTCACATTCACGTCCCTACTACAGTACCTCACATAGTACTGAGCATCATCCAGACACTCTCTTCCACACCGTCCCTTTCACATTCACGTCCCTACTACAGTACCTCACATAGTACTGAGCATCATCCAGACACTCTCTTCCACACCGTCCCTTTCACATTCACGTCCCTACTACAGTACCTCACATAGTACTGAGCATCATCCAGACACTCTCTTCCACACCGTCCCTTTCACATTCACGTCCCTACTACAGTATCTCACATAGTACTGAGCATCATCCAGACACTCTCTTCCACACCGTCCCTTTCACATTCACGTCCCTACTACAGTATCTCACATAGTACTGAGCATCATCCAGACACTCTCTTCCACACCGTCCCTTTCACATTCACGTCCCTACTACAGTACCTCACATAGTACTGAGCATCATCCAGACACTCTCTTCCACACCGTCCCTTTCACATTCACGTCCCTACTGCAGTACCTCACATAGTACTGAGCATCATCCAGACACTCTCTTCCACACCGTCCCTTTCACATTCACGTCCCTACTACAGTACCTCACATAGTACTGAGCATCATCCAGACACTCTCTTCCACACCGTCCCTTTCACATTCACGTCCCTACTACAGTATCTCACATAGTACTGAGCATCATCCAGACACTCTCTTCCACACCGTCCCTTTAACATTCACGTCCCTACTATCTCATATAGTACTGAGCATCATCCAGACACTCTCTTCCACACCGTCCCTTTCACATTCACGTCCCTACTGCAGTACCTCACATAGTACTGAGCATCATCCAGACACTCTCTTCCACACCGTCCCTTTCACATTCACGTCCCTACTACAGTACCTCATATAGTACTGAGCATCATCCAGACACTCTCTTCCACACCGTCCCTTTCACATTCACGTCCCTACTACACTACCTCACATAGTACTGAGCATCATCCAGACACTCTCTTCCACACCGTCCCTTTCACATTCACGTCCCTACTACAGGACCTCAGATAGTACTGAGCATCATCCAGACACTCTCTTCCACACCGCCTCTTTCACATTCACGTCCCTCCTACACTATCTCACATAGTACTGAGAATCATCCGGACACTCTCTTCCACACCGTCCCTTTCACATTCACGTCCCTACTACAGTACCTCACATAGTACTGAGCATCATCCAGACACTCTCTTCCACACCGTCCCTTTAACATTCACGTCCCTACTATCTCATATAGTACTGAGCATCATCCAGACACTCTCTTCCACACCGTCCCTTTCACATTCACGTCCCTACTACACTACCTCACATAGTACTGAGCATCATCCAGACACTCTCTTCCACACCGTCCCTTTCACATTCACGTCCCTACTACAGGACCTCAGATAGTACTGAGCATCATCCAGACACTCTCTTCCACACCGTCCCTTTCACATTCACGTCCCTACTACAGTATCTCACATAGTACTGAGCATCATCCAGACACTCTCTTCCACACCGTCCCTTTCACATTCACGTCCCTACTACAGTACCTCACATAGTACTGAGCATCATCCAGACACTCTCTTCCACACCGTCCCTTTCACATTCACGTCCCTACTATCTCACATAGTACTGAGCATCATCCAGACACTCTTTTCGACACCGTCCCTTTCACATTCACGTCCCTACTACAGTACCTGACATAGTACTGAGAATCATCCAGACACTCTCTTCCACACCGTCCATTTCACATTCACGTCCCTACTACAGTATCTCACATAGTACTGAGCATCATCTAGACACTCTCTTCCACACCGTCCCTTTCACATTCACGTCCCTACTACAGTACCTCAGATAGTACTGAGCATCATCCAGACACTCTCTTCCACACCGCCCCTTTCACATTCACGTCCCTACTACAGTACCTCACATGGTACTGAGCATCATCCAGACACTCTCTTCCACACCGTCCCTTTCACATTCACGTCCCTACTATCTCACATAGTACTGAGCATCATCTGGACACTCTGTTCCACACCGTCCCTTTCACATTCACGTCCCTACTACAGTACCTCACATAGTACTGAGAATCATCCAGACTCTCTTCCACACCGTCCCTTTCACATTCACGTCCCTACTACAGTACCTTACATAGTACTGAGCATCATCGAGACACCCTCTTCCACACCGTCCCTTTCACATTCACGTCCCTACTATCTCACATAGTACTGAGCATCATCCAGACACTCTCTTCCACACCGTCCCTTTACATTCACGACCCCTACTACAGTACCTGAGATAGTACTGAGCATCATCCAGACACTCTCTTCCACACCGTCCATTTCACATTCACGTCCCTACTACAGTACCTCACATAGTTCTGAGCATCATCCAGACACTCTCTTCCACACCGTCCCTTTCACATTCACGTCCCTACTACAGTATCTCACCTAGTACTGAGCATCATCCAGACACTCTCTTCCACACCGTCCCTTTCACATTCACGTCCCTACTACAGTACCTCACATAGTACTGAGTATCATCCAGACACTCTCTTCCACACCGTCCCTTTCACATTCACGTCCCTACTACACTGCCTCACATAGTACTGAGCATCATCCAGACACTCTCTTCCACACCGGCGCTTTCACATTCACGTCCCTACTACAGTACTCATATAGTACTGAGCATCATCCAGACACTCTCTTCCACACCGTCCCTTTCACATTCACGTCCCTACTACACTACCTCACATAGTACTGAGCATCATCCAGACACTCTCTTCCACACCGTCCCTTTCACATTCACGAACCTACTACAGGACCTCAGATAGTACTGAGCATCATCCAGACACTCTCTTCCACACCGTCCCTTTCACATTCACGTCCCTACTACACTATCTCACATAGTACTGAGCATCATCCAGACACTCTCTTCCACACCGTCCCTTTCACATTCACGTCCCTACTACAGTACCTCACATAGTACTGAGCATCATCCAGACACTCTCTTCCACACCGTCCCTTTCACATTCACGTCCCTACTATCTCACATAGTACTGAGCATCATCCAGACACTCTTTTCGACACCGTCCCTTTCACATTCACGTCCCTACTACAGTACCTGACATAGTACTGAGAATCATCCAGACACTCTCTTCCACACCGTCCATTTCACATTCACATCCCTACTACAGTATCTCACATAGTACTGAGCATCATCTAGACACTCTCTTCCACACCGTCCCTTTCACATTCACGTCCCTACTACAGTACCTCAGATAGTACTGAGCATCATCCAGACACTCTCTTCCACACCGCCCCTTTCACATTCACGTCCCTACTACAGTACCTCACATGGTACTGAGCATCATCCAGACACTCTCTTCCACACCGTCCCTTTCACATTCACGTCCCTACTATCTCACATAGTACTGAGCATCATCTGGACACTCTGTTCCACACCGTCCCTTTCACATTCACGTCCCTACTACAGTACCTCACATAGTACTGAGAATCATCCAGACACTCTCTTCCACACCGTCCCTTTCACATTCACGTCCCTACTACAGTACCTTACATAGTACTGAGCATCATCGAGACACCCTCTTCCACACCGTCCCTTTCACATTCACGTCCCTACTATCTCACATAGTACTGAGCATCATCCAGACACTCTCTTCCACACCGTCCCTTTAACATTCACGACCCCTACTACAGTACCTGAGATAGTACTGAGCATCATCCAGACACTCTCTTCCACACCGTCCATTTCACATTCACGTCCCTACTACAGTACCTCACATAGTTCTGAGCATCATCCAGACACTCTCTTCCACACCGTCCCTTTCACATTCACGTCCCTACTACAGTATCTCACCTAGTACTGAGCATCATCCAGACACTCTCTTCCACACCGTCCCTTTCACATTCACGTCCCTACTACAGTACCTCACATAGTACTGAGCATCATCCAGACACTCTCTTCCACACCGTCCCTTTCACATTCACGTCCCTACTACACTACCTCACATAGTACTGAGCATCATCCAGACACTCTCTTCCACACCGGCGCTTTCACATTCACGTCCCTACTACAGTACCTCACATAGTACTGAGCATCATCCAGACACTCTCTTCCACACCGTCCCTTTCACATTCACGTCCCTACTACACTACCTCACATAGTACTGAGCATCATCCAGACACTCTCTTCCACACCGTCCCTTTCACATTCACGTCCCTACTATCTCATATAGTACTGAGCATCATCCAGACACTCTCTTCCACACCGTCCCTTTCACATTCACGTCCCTACTACAGTATCTCACCTAGTACTGAGCATCATCCAGACACTCTCTTCCACACCGTCCCTTTCACATTCACGTCCCTACTATCTCACATCGTACTGAGCATCATCCAGACACTCTCTTCCACACCGTCCCTTTCACATTCACATCCCTACTACAGTATCTCACATAGTACTGAGCATCATCCAGACACTCTCTTCCACACCGTCCCTTTCACATTCACGTCCCTACTACAGTATCTCACATAGTACTGAGCATCATCCAGACACTCTCTTCCACACCGTCCCTTTAACATTCACGTCCCTACTATCTCATATAGTACTGAGCATCATCCAGACACTCTCTTCCACACCGTCCCTTTCACATTCACGTCCCTACTGCAGTACCTCACATAGTACTGAGCATCATCCAGACACTCTCTTCCACACCGTCCCTTTAACATTCACGTCCCTACTACACTATCTCATATAGTACTGAGCATCATCCAGACACTCTCTTCCACACCGTCCCTTTCACATTCACGTCCCTACTACACTACCTCACATAGTACTGAGCATCATCCAGACACTCTCTTCCACACCGTCCTTTTCACATTCACGTCCCTACTATCTCATATACTGCTGAGCATCATCCAGACACTCTCTTCCACACCGACCCTTTCACATTCACGTCCCTACTACAGTACCTCACATAGTACTGAGCATCATCCAGACACTCTCTTCCACACCGTCCCTTTCACATTCACGTCCCTACTACAGTACCTCACATAGGACGGAGCATCATCTACACACTCTTCCACACCGTCCCCTCCACATTCACGTCCCCACTACCGTATCTCACATAGTACTGAGCATCATCCAGACACTCTCTTCCACACCGTCCCTTTCACATTCACCTCCCTGCTACTGTATCTCACATAGTGCTGAGCATCATCCAGACACTCTCTTCCACACGGTACCTTTCACATCACGTCCCTACTACAGTACCTCACATAGTACTGAGCATCATCCAGACACTCTCTTCCACACCGTCCCTTTCACATTCACGTCCCAACTACAGTACCTCACATAGCACTGAGCATCATCCAGACACTCTCTTCCACACCGTCCCTTTCACATTCCCGTCCCTACTACAGTATCTCACATAGTACTGAGCATCATCCAGAGACTCTCCTCCACACCGTCCCTTTCACATTCACGTCCCTACTACAGTACCTCACATAGTACTGAGCATCATCCAGACACTCTCTTCCACACCGTCCCTTTCACATTCACGTCCCTACTATCTCACATAGTACTGAGCATCATCCAGACACTCTCTTCCACACCATCCCTTTCACATTCACGTCCCTACTACAGTACCTCACATAGTACTGAGCATCATGCAGACACTCTCTTCCACACCGTCCCTTTCACATTCACGTCCCTACTACAGTACCTCACATAGTACTGAGCATCATCCAGACACTCTCTTCCACACCGTCCCTTTCACATTCACGTCCCTGCTATCTCACATAGTACTGAGCATCTTCTGGACACTCTGTTCCACACCGTCCCTTTCACATTCACGTCCCTACTATCTCACATAGTACTGAGCATCATCCAGACACTCTCTTCCACACCGTCCCTTTCACATTCACGTCCCTACTACAGTATCTCACATAGTACTGAGCATCATCCAGACACTCTCTTCCACACCGTCCCTTTCACATTCACGTCCCTACTATCTCACATAGTACTGAGCATCATCCAGACACTCTCTTCCACACCGTCCCTTTCACATTCACGTCCCTACTACAGTACCTCACATAGTACTGAGCATCATCCAGACACTCTCTTCCACACCGTCCATTTCACATTCACGTCCCTACTACAGTATCTCACATAGTACTGAGCATCATCCAGACACTCTCTTCCACACCGTCCCTTTCACATTCACGTCCCTACTACAGTACCTCACATAGTACTGAGCATCATCCAGACACTCTCTTCCACACCGTCCCTTTCACATTCACGTCCCTACTACAGTACCTCACATAGTACTGAGCATCATCCAGACACTCTCTTCCACACCGTCCCTTTCACATTCACGTCCCTACTATCTCACATAGTACTGAGCATCATCCAGACACTCTCTTCCACACCGTCCCTTTCACATTCACGTCCCTACTACAGTACCTCACATAGTACTGAGCATCATCCAGACACTCTCTTCCACACCGTCCCTTTCACATTCACGTCCCTACTACAGTACCTCACATAGTACTGAGCATCATCCAGACACTCTCTTCCACACCGTCCCTTTCACATTCACGTCCCTACTATCTCACATAGTACTGAGCATCATCCAGACACTCTCTTCCACACCGTCCCTTTAACATTCACGACCCTACTACAGTACCTGAGATAGTACTGAGCATCATCCAGACACTCTCTTCCACACCGTCCATTTCACATTCACGTCCCTACTACAGTACCTCACGTAGTACTGAGCATCATCCAGACACTCTCTTCCACACCGTCCCTTTCACATTCACGTCCCTACTACAGCATCTCACGTAGTTCTGAGCATCATCCAGACACTCTCTTCCACACCGTCCCTTTCACATTCACGTCCCTACTACAGTACCTCACATAGTACTGAGTATCATCCAGACACTCTCTTCCACACCGTCCCTTTCACATTCACGTCCCTACTACACTGCCTCACATAGTACTGAGCATCATCCAGACACTCTCTTCCACACCGGCGCTTTCACATTCACGTCCCTACTACAGTACCTCACATAGTACTGAGCATCATCCAGACACTCTCTTCCACACCGTCCCTTTCACATTCACGTCCCTACTACACTACCTCACATAGTACTGAGCATCATCCAGACACTCTCTTCCACACCGTCCCTTTCACATTCACGTCCCTACTATCTCATATACTACTGAGCATCATCCAGACACTCTCTTCCACACCGTCCCTTTCACATTCACGTCCCTACTACATTATCTCACCTAGTACTGAGCATCATCCAGACACTCTCTTCCACACCGTCCCTTTCACATTCACGTCCCTACTATCTCATATAGTACTGAGCATCATCCAGACACTCTCTTCCACACCGTCCCTTTCACATTCACGTCCCTACTACAGTATCTCACATAGTACTGAGCATCATCCAGACACTCTCTTCCACACCGTCCCTTTCACATTCACGTCCCTACTACAGTACCTCACATAGTACTGAGCATCATCCAGACACTCTCTTCCACACCGTCCCTTTCACATTCACGTCCCTACTACAGTATCTCACATAGTACTGAGCATCATCCAGACACTCTCTTCCACACCGTCCCTTTCACATTCACGTCCCTACTACAGTATCTCACATAGTACTGAGCATCATCCAGACACTCTCTTCCACACCGTCCCTTTAACATTCACGTCCCTACTACATTATCTCACCTAGTACTGAGCATCATCCAGACACTCTCTTCCACACCGTCCCTTTCACATTCACGTCCCTACTGCAGTACCTCACATAGTACTGAGCATCATCCAGACACTCTCTTCCACACCGTCCCTTTCACATTCACGTCCCTACTACAGTACCTCACATAGTACTGAGCATCATCCAGACACTCTCTTCCACACCGTCCCTTTCACATTCACGTCCCTACTACACTACCTCACATAGTACTGAGCATCATCCAGACACTCTCTTCCACACCGTCCCTTTCACATTCAGGTCCCGACAATCTCATATAGTACTGAGCATCATCCAGACACTCTCTTCCACACCGTCCCTTTCACATTCACGTCCCTACTACAGTACCTCACATAGTACTGAGCATCATCCAGACACTCTCTTCCACACCGTCCCTTTCACATTCACGTCCCTACTACAGTACCTCACATAGGACTGAGCATCATCTACACACTCTTCCACACCGTCCCTTCCACATTCACGTCCCCACTACAGTATCTCACATAGTACTGAGCATCATCCAGACACTCTCTTCCACACCGTCCCTTTCACATTCACGTCCCTACTACAGTACCTCACATAGTACTGAGCATCATCCAGACACTCTCTTCCACACCGTCCCTTTCACATTCACGTCCCTACTACAGTACCTCACATAGTACTGAGCATCATCCAGACACTCTCTTCCACACCGTCCCTTTCACATTCACGTCCCTACTACAGTATCTCACATAGTACTGAGCATCATCCAGAGACTCTCCTCCACACCGTCCAGTTCACATTCACGTCCCAACTACAGTACCTCACGTAGTACTGAGCATCATCCAGACACTCTCTTCCACACCGTCCCTTTCACATTCACGTCCCTACTACAGTACCTCACATAGTACTGAGCATCATCCAGACACTCTCTTCCACACCGTCCCTTTCACATTCACGTCCCTACTACAGTACCTCACATAGTACTGAGCATCATCCAGACACTCTCTTCCACACCGTCCCTTTCACATTCACCTCCCTACTACAGTACCGCACATAGTACTGAGCATCATCCAGACACTCTCTTCCACACCGTCCCTTTCACATTCACGTCCCTGCTATCTCACATAGTACTGAGAATCATCCAGACACTCTCTTCCACACCGTCCCTTTCACATTCACCTCCCTACTACAGTACCTCACGTAGTACTGAGCATCATCCAGACACTCTCTTCCACACCGTCCCTTTCACATTCACGTCCCTACTACAGTATCTCACGTAGTACTGAGCATCATCCAGACACTCTCTTCCACACCGTCCCTTTCACATTCACGTCCCTACTACAGTACCTCACATAGTACTGAGCATCATCCAGACACTCTCTTCCACACCGTCCCTTTCACATTCACGTCCCTACTACAGTATCTCACATAGTACTGAGCATCATCCAGACACTCTCTTCCACACCGTCCCTTTCACATTCACGTCCCTACTACAGTATCTCACATAGTACTGAGCATCATCCAGACACTCTCTTCCACACCGTCCCTTTCACATTCACGTCCCTACTACAGTACCTCACATAGTACTGAGCATCATCCAGACACTCTCTTCCACACCGTCCCTTTCACATTCACGTCCCTACTGCAGTACCTCACATAGTACTGAGCATCATCCAGACACTCTCTTCCACACCGTCCCTTTAACATTCACGTCCCTACTATCTCATATAGTACTGAGCATCATCCAGACACTCTCTTCCACACCGTCCCTTTCACATTCACGTCCCTACTACAGTATCTCACATAGTACTGAGCATCATCCAGACACTCTCTTCCACACCGTCCCTTTCACATTCACGTCCCTACTATCTCATATAGTACTGAGCATCATCCAGACACTCTCTTCCACACCGTCCCTTTCACATTCACGTCCCTACTACAGTACCTCACATAGTACTGAGCATCATCCAGACACTCTCTTCCACACCGTCCCTTTGACATTCACGTCCCTGCTACAGTATCTCACGTAGGACTGAGCATCATCCACACACTCTTCCACAGCGTCCCTTCCACATTCACGTCCCTACTACAGTACCTCACATAGTACTGAGCATCATCCAGACACTCTCTTCCACACCGTCCCTTTCACATTCACGTCCCTACTACAGTACCTCACATAGGACTGAGCATCATCTACACACTCTTCCACACCGTCCCTTCCACATTCACGTCCCCACTACATTATCTCACATAGTACTGAGCATCATCCAGACACTCTCTTCCACACCGTCCCTTTCACATTCACGTCCCTGCTACAGTATCTCACATAGTACTGAGCATCATCCAGACACTCTCTTCCACACCGTCCCTTTCACATTCACGTCCCTACTACAGTACCTCACATAGCACTGAGCATCATCCAGACACTCTCTTCCACACCGTCCCTTTCACATTCCCGTCCCTACTACAGTATCTCACATCTCACATGGTACTGAGCATCATCCAGAGACTCTCCTCCACACCGTCCAGTTCACATTCACGTCCCTACTACAGTAACTCACATAGCACTGAGAATCATCCAGACACTCTCTTCCACACCGTCTCTTTCACATTCACGTCCATACTACAGTACCTCACGTAGTACTGAGCATCATCCAGACACTCTCTTCCACACCATCCCTTTCACATTCACGTCCCTACTATCTCACATAGTACTGAGCATCATCCAGACACTCTCTTCCACACCGTCCCTTTCACATTCACGTCCCTACTACAGTACCTCACATAGTACTGAGCATCATCCAGACACTCTCTTCCACACCGTCCCTTTCACATTCACGTCCCTACTATCTCACATAGTACTGAGCATCATCCAGACACTCTCTTCCACACCGTCCCTTTCACATTCACGTCCCGACTATCTCACATAATACTGAGCATCATCCAGACACTCTTTTCGACACCGTCCCTTTCACATTCACGTCCCTACTACAGTACCTCACATAGTACTGAGCATCATCCAGACACTCTCTTCCACACCGTCCCTTTCACATTCACGTCCCTACTACAGTATCTCACATAGTACTGAGCATCATCCAGACACTCTCTTCCACACCGTCCCTTTCACATTCACGTCCCTACTACAGTACCTCACATAGCACTGAGCATCATCCAGACACTCTCTTCCACACCGTCCCTTTCACATTCACGTCCCTACTACACTATCTCACATAGTACTGAGCGTCATCCAGACACTCTCTTCCACACCGTCCCTTTCACATTCCCGTCCCTACTACAGTATCTCACATCTCACATAGTACTGAGCATCATCCAGAGACTCTCCTCCACACCGTCCAGTTCACATTCACGTCCCTACTACAGTAACTCACATGGCACTGAGAATCATCCAGACACTCTCTTCCACACCATCCCTTTCACATTCACGTCCATACTAAAGTACCTCACGTAGTACTGAGCACCATCCAGACACTCTCCTCCACACCATCCCTTTCACATTCACGTCCCTACTATCTCACATAGTACTGAGCATCATCCAGACACTCTCTTCCACACCGTCCCTTTCACATTCACGTCCCTACTACAGTATCTCACATAGTACTGAGCATCATCCAGACACTCTCTTCCACACCGTCCCTTTCACATTCACGTCCCTACTACAGTACCTCACATAGTACTGAGCATCATCCAGACACTCTCTTCCACACCGTCCCTTTCACATTCACGTCCCTACTGCAGTACCTCACATAGTACTGAGCATCATCCAGACACTCTCTTCCACACCGTCCCTTTCACATTCACGTCCCTACTACACTATCTCACATAGTACTGAGCGTCATCCAGACACTCTCTTCCACACCGTCCCTTTCACATTCACGTCCCTACTACAGTACCTCACATAGTACTGAGCATCATCCAGACACTCTCTTCCACACCGTCCCTTTCACATTCACGTCCCTACTACAGTACCTCACATAGTACTGAGTATCATCCAGACACTCTCTTCCACACCGTCCCTTTCACATTCACGTCCCTACTACAGTACCTCACATAGTACTGAGCATCATCCAGACACTCTCTTCCACACCGTCCCTTTCACATTCACGTCCCTACTACACTATCTCACATAGTACTGAGCATCATCCAGACACTCTCTTCCACACCGTCCCTTTCACATTCATGTCCCTACTACAGTACCTCACATAGTACTGAGCATCATGCAGACACTCTCTTCCACACCGTCCCTTTCACATTCACGTCCCTACTGCAGTACCTCACATAGTACTGAGCATCATCCAGACACTCTCTTCCACACCGTCCCTTTCACATTCACGTCCCTACTATCTCACATAGTACTGAGCATCATCTGGACACTCTGTTCCACACCGTCCCTTTCACATTCACGTCCCGACTATCTCACATAGTACTGAGAATCATCCAGACACTCTCTTCCACACCGTCCCTTTCACATTCACGTCCCTACTACAGTACCTCACATAGTACTGAGCATCATCCAGACACTCTCTTCCACACCGTCCCTTTCACATTCACATCCCTACTACAGTATCTCACATAGTACTGAGCATCATCCAGACACTCTCTTCCACACCGTCCCTTTCACATTCACGTCCCTGCTACATTATCTCACATAGTACTGAGCATCATCCAGACACTCTCTTCCACACCGTCCCTTTCACATTCACGTCCCTACTATCTCATATAGTACTGAGCATCATCCAGACACTCTCTTCCACAGCGTCCCTTTCACATTCACGTCCCTACTGCAGTACCTCACATAGTACTGAGCATCATCCAGACACTCTCTTCCACACCGTCCCTTTAACATTCACGTCCCTACTACACTACCTCACATAGTACTGAGCATCATCCAGACACTCTCTTCCACACCGTCCCTTTCACATTCACGTCCCTACTACAGTATCTCACCTAGTACTGAGCATCATCCAGACACTCTCTTCCACACCGTCCCTTTCACATTCACGTCCCAACTGCAGTACCTCACATAGTACTGAGCATCATCCAGACACTCTCTTCCACACCGTCCCTTTCACATTCACGTCCCTGCTACAGTATCTCACATAGTACTGAGCATCATCCAGACACTCTCTTCCACACCGTCCCTTTCACATTCACGTCCCTACTACAGTACCTCACATAGTACTGAGCATCATCCAGACACTCTCTTCCACACCGTCCCTTTCACATTCACGTCCCTACTACAGTACCTCACGTAGTACTGAGCATCATCCAGACACTCTCTTCCACACCGTCCCTTTCACATTCACGTCCCTACGACAGTACCTCACATAGTACTGAGCATCATCCAGACACTCTCTTCCACACCGTCCCTTTCACATTCCCGTCCCTACTACAGTATCTCACATCTCACATAGTACTGAGCATCATCCAGAGACTCTCCTCCACACCGTCCAGTTCACATTCACGTCCCTACTACAGTAACTCACATAGCACTGAGCATCATCCAGACACTCTCTTCCACACCGTCCATTTCACATTCACGTCCATAATACAGTACCTCACATAGTACTGAGAATCATCCAGACACTCTCTTCCACACCGTCCCTTTCACATTCACGTCCCTACTATCTCACATAGTACTGAGCATCATCCAGACACTCTCTTCCACACCGTCCCTTTCACATTCACGTCCCTACTACAGTACCTCACATAGTACTGAGCATCATCCAGACACTCTCTTCCACACCGTCCCTTTCACATTCACGTCCCTACTACAGTATCTCACATAGTACTGAGCATCATCCAGACACTCTCTTCCACACCGTCCCTTTCACATTCACGTCCCTACTACAGTACCTCACATAGTACTGAGCATCATCCAGACACTCTCTTCCACACCGTCCCTTTCACATTCACGTCCCTATTACAGTACCTCACATAGTACTGAGCATCATCCAGACACTCTCTTCCACACCGTCCCTTTCACATTCACGTCCCTACTACAGTATCTCACATAGTACTGAGCATCATCCAGACACTCTCTTCCACACCGTCCCTTTCACATTCATGTCCCTACTACAGTACCTCACATAGCACTGAGCATCATCCAGACACTCTCTTCCACACCGTCCCTTTCACATTCACGTCCCTACTACAGTACCTCACATAGTACTGAGCATCATCCAGACACTCTCTTCCACACCGTCCCTTTCACATTCACGTCCCTACTACACTATCTCACATAGTACTGAGCATCATCCAGACACTCTCTTCCACACCGTCCCTTTCACATTCACGTCCCTACTACAGTATCTCACATCTCACATAGTACTGAGCATCATCCAGAGACTCTCCTCCACACCGTCCAGTTCACATTCACGTCCCTACTATCTCACATAGTACTGAGCATCATCCAGACACTCTCTTCCACACCGTCCCTTTCACATTCACGTCCCTACTACAGTATCTCACATAGTACTGAGCATCATCCAGACACTCTCTTCCACACTGTCCCTTTCACATTCACGTCCCTACTACACTACCTCACATAGTCCTGAGCATCATCCAGACACTCTCTTCCACACCGTCCCTTTCACATTCACGTCCCTACTGCAGTACCTCACATAGTACTGAGCATCATCGAGACACTCTCTTCCAGACCGTCCCTTTCGCATTCACGTCCCTACTACAGTATCTCACATAGTACTGAGCATCATCCAGACACTCTCTTCCACACCGTCCCTTTCACATTCACGTCCCTGCTACAGTACCTCACATAGTACTGAGCATCATCCAGACACTCTCTTCCACACCGTCCCTTTCACATTCACGTCCCTACTACAGTACCTCACATAGTACTGAGCATCATCCAGACACTCTCTTCCACACCGTCCCTTTCACATTCACGTCCCTACTACAGTAC
Organism: Mobula hypostoma; assembly: GCF_963921235.1. Classification (NCBI taxonomy): domain Eukaryota; kingdom Metazoa; phylum Chordata; class Chondrichthyes; order Myliobatiformes; family Myliobatidae; genus Mobula; species Mobula hypostoma. The sequence continues at coordinate 28,366,941 of NC_086106.1, forward strand.
CTCACATAGTACTGAGCATCATCCAGACACTCTCTTCCACACCGTCCCTTTCACATTCACGTCCCTACTACACTATCTCACATAGTACTGAGCATCATCCAGACACTCTCTTCCACACCGTCCCTTTCACATTCACGTCCCTACTACAGTAACTCACATAGTACTGAGCATCATCCAGACACTCTCTTCCACACCGTCCCTTTCACATTCACGTCCCTACTACAGTACCTCACATAGTACTGAGCATCATCCAGACACTCTCTTCCACACCGTCCCTTTCACATTCACGTCCCTACTATCTCACATAGTACTGAGCATCATCCAGACACTCTCTTCCACACCGTCCCTTTCACATTCACGTCCCTACTACAGTACCTCACATAGTACTGAGCATCATCCAGACACTCTCTTCCACACCGTCCCTTTCACATTCACGTCCCTACTACAGTACCTCACATAGTACTGAGCATCATCCAGACACTCTCTTCCACACCGTCCCTTTCACATTCACGTCCCTACTATCTCACATAGTACTGAGAATCATCCAGACACTCTCTTCCACACCGTCCCTTTCACATTCACCTCCCTACTACAGTACCTCACATAGTACTGAGCATCATCCAGACACTCTCTTCCACACCGTCCCTTTCACATTCACGTCCCTACTACAGTATCTCACATAGTACTGAGCATCTCCAGACACTCTCTTCACACCGTCCCTTTCACATTCAGTCCCTAACAGTACCTCAATCTAGCATCATCCAGAACCTCTTCCACACGTCCTTTCACATTCACGTCCCTACTACAGTACTCACATAGTACTGAGCATCATCCAGACACTCTCTTCCACACCGTCCTTTCACATTCAGTCCCTACTATTCATCGTCATCCATACTACATTCACGTCACCTCACATAGTACTGAGCATCATCCAGACACTCTCTTCCACACCTCCCTTTCACATTCACGTCCCTACTACTACTCACATAGTACTGAGCATCATCCAGACACTCTCTTCACACCGTCCCTTTCACATTCACGTCCCTACTTCTCACATAGTACTGAGCATCATCGACACTCTGTTCCACACCGTCCCTTTCACATTCACGTCCCTACTATCTCACATAGTACTGAGAATCATCCAGACACTCTCTTCCACACCGTCCCTTTCACATTCACGTCCCTACTACAGTACCTCACATAGTACTGAGCATCATCCAGACACTCTCTTCCACACCGTCCCTTTCACATTCACGTCCCTACTACAGTATCTCACATAGTACTGAGCATCATCCAGACACTCTCTTCCACACCGTCCCTTTCACATTCACGTCCCTACTACAGTACCTCACATAGCACTGAGCATCATCCAGACACTCTCTTCCACACCGTCCCTTTCACATTCACGTCCCTACTACACTATCTCACATAGTACTGAGCGTCATCCAGACACTCTCTTCCACACCGTCCCTTTCACATTCCCGTCCCTACTACAGTATCTCACATCTCACATAGTACTGAGCATCATCCAGACACTCTCTTCCACACCGTCCCTTTCACATTCACGTCCCTACTACAGTAACTCACATAGTACTGAGCATCATCCAGACACTCTCTTCCACACCGTCCCTTTCACATTCACGTCCCTACTACAGTACCTCACATAGTACTGAGCATCATCCAGACACTCTCTTCCACACCATCCCTTTCACATTCACGTCCCTACTACAGTACCTCACATAGTACTGAGCATCATCCAGACACTCTCTTCCACACCGTCCCTTTCACATTCACGTCCCTACTACAGTATCTCACATAGTACTGAGCATCATCCAGACACTCTCTTCCACACCGTCCCTTTCACATTCACGTCCCTACTACAGTACCTCACATAGTACTGAGCATCATCCAGACACTCTCTTCCACACCGTCCCTTTCACATTCACGTCCCTACTACAGTACCTCACATAGTACTGAGCATCATCCAGACACTCTCTTCCACACCGTCCCTTTCACATTCACGTCCCTACTACACTATCTCACATAGTACTGAGCATCATCCAGACACTCTCTTCCACACCGTCCCTTTCACATTCACGTCCCTACTACAGTACCTCACATAGTACTGAGCATCATCCAGACACTCTCTTCCACACCGTCCCTTTCACATTCACGTCCCTACTACAGTACCTCACATAGTACTGAGTATCATCCAGACACTCTCTTCCACACCGTCCCTTTCACATTCACGTCCCTACTGCAGTACCTCACATAGTACTGAGCATCATCCAGACACTCTCTTCCACACCGTCCCTTTCACATTCACGTCCCTACTACACTATCTCACATAGTACTGAGCATCATCCAGACACTCTCTTCCACACCGTCCCTTTCACATTCACGTCCCTACTACAGTACCTCACATAGTACTGAGCATCATCCAGACACTCTCTTCCACACCGTCCCTTTCACATTCACGTCCCTACTACAGTACCTCACATAGTACTGAGCATCATCCAGACACTCTCTTCCACACCGTCCCTTTCACATTCACGTCCCTACTACAGTACCTCACATAGTACTGAGCATCATCCAGACACTCTCTTCCACACCGTCCCTTTCACATTCACGTCCCTACTACAGTATCTCACATAGTACTGAGCATCATCCAGACACTCTCTTCCACACCGTCCCTTTCACATTCACGTCCCTACTACAGTATCTCACATAGTACTGAGCATCATCCAGACACTCTCTTCCACACCGTCCCTTTCACATTCACATCCCTACTACAGTATCTCACATAGTACTGAGCATCATCCAGACACTCTCTTCCACACCGTCCCTTTCACATTCACGTCCCTACTACAGTATCTCACATAGTACTGAGCATCATCCAGACACTCTCTTCCACACCGTCCCTTTAACATTCACGTCCCTACTATCTCATATAGTACTGAGCATCATCCAGACACTCTCTTCCACACCGTCCCTTTCACATTCACGTCCCTACTGCAGTACCTCACATAGTACTGAGCATCATCCAGACACTCTCTTCCACACCGTCCCTTTAACATTCACGTCCCTACTATCTCATATAGTACTGAGCATCATCCAGACACTCTCTTCCACACCGTCCCTTTCACATTCACGTCCCTACTACAGTATCTCACATAGTACTGAGCATCATCCAGACACTCTCTTCCACACCGTCCCTTTCACATTCACGTCCCTACTACAGTACCTCACATAGTACTGAGCATCATCCAGACACTCTCTTCCACACCGTCCCTTTCACATTCACGTCCCTGCTACTGTATCTCACATAGTGCTGAGCATCATCCAGACACTCTCTTCCACACCGTCTCTTTCACATTTACGTCACTACTACAGTACCTCACATAGTACTGAGCATCATCCAGACACTCTCTTCCACACCGTCCCTTTCACATCACGTCCCTACTACAGTACCTCACATAGTACTGAGCATCATCCAGACACTCTCTTCCACACCGTCCCTTTCACATTCACGTCCCTACTACAGTACCTCACATAGCACTGAGCATCATCCAGACACTCTCTTCCACACCGTCCCTTTCACATTCCCGTCCCTACTACAGTATCTCACATCTCACATAGTACTGAGCATCATCCAGAGACTCTCCTCCACACCGTCCAGTTCACATTCACGTCCCTACTACAGTAACTCACATAGCACTGAGAATCATCCAGACACTCTCTTCCACACCGTCTCTTTCACATTCACGTCCATACTAAAGTACCTCACGTAGTACTGAGCACCATCCAGACACTCTCCTCCACACCATCCCTTTCACATTCACGTCCCTACTATCTCACATAGTACTGAGCATCATCCAGACACTCTCTTCCACACCGTCCCTTTCACATTCACGTCCCTACTATCTCACATAGTACTGAGCATCATCTGGACACTCTGTTCCACACCGTCCCTTTCACATTCACGTCCCTACTACAGTACCTCACATAGTACTGAGAATCATCCAGACACTCTCTTCCACACCGTCCCTTTCACATTCACGTCCCTACTACAGTACCTCACATAGTACTGAGCATCATCCAGACACTCTCTTCCACACCGTCCCTTTCACATTCACGTCCCTACTACAGTATCTCACATAGTACTGAGCATCATCCAGACACTCTCTTCCACACCGTCCCTTTCACATTCACGTCCCTACTACAGTACCTCACATAGTACTGAGCATCATCCAGACACTCTCTTCCACACCGTCCCTTTCACATTCACGTCCCTACTACAGTACCTCACATAGTACTGAGCATCATCCAGACACTCTCTTCCACACCGTCCCTTTCACATTCACGTCCCTACTACACTATCTCACATAGTACTGAGCGTCATCCAGACACTCTCTTCCACACCGTCCCTTTCACATTCCCGTCCCTACTACAGTATCTCACATCTCACATAGTACTGAGCATCATCCAGAGACTCTCCTCCACACCGTCCAGTTCACATTCACGTCCCTACTATCTCACATAGCACTGAGCATCATCCAGACACTCTCTTCCACACCGTCCCTTTCACATTCACGTCCCTACTACAGTATCTCACATAGTACTGAGCATCATCCAGACACTCTCTTCCACACTGTCCCTTTCACATTCACGTCCCTACTACAGTACCTCACATAGCACTGAGCATCATCCAGACACTCTATTCCATACCGTCCCTTTCACATTCACGTCCCTACTGCAGTACCTCACATAGTACTGAGCGTCATCCAGACACTCTCTTCCACACCGTCCCTTTCACATTCACGTCCCTACTACACTATCTCACATAGTACTGAGCGTCATCCAGACACTCTCTTCCACACCGTCCCTTTCACATTCACGTCCCTACTACAGTACCTCACATAGTACTGAGCATCATCCAGACACTCTCTTCCACACCGTCCCTTTCACATTCACGTCCCTACTACAGTACCTCACATAGTACTGAGCATCATCCAGACACTCTCTTCCACACCGTCCCTTTCACATTCACGTCCCTACTACAGTACCTCACATAGTACTGAGCATCATCCAGACACTCTCTTCCACACCGTCCCTTTCACATTCACGTCCCTACTACACTATCTCACATAGTACTGAGCGTCATCCAGACACTCTCTTCCACACCGTCCCTTTCACATTCACGTCCCTACTACAGTACCTCACATAGTACTGAGCATCATCCAGACACTCTCTTCCACACCGTCCCTTTCACATTCACGTCTCTACTACAGTACCTCACATAGTACTGAGCATCATCCAGACACTCTCTTCCACACCGTCCCTTTCACATTGACGTCCCTACTACAGTATCTCACATAGTACTGAGCGTCATCCAGACACTCTCTTCCACACCGTCCCTTTCACATTCATGTCCCTACTACAGTACCTCACATAGTACTCTGACCATTAGCTAACAAACGTCTCACACTCTAAAAGTAAACAGAATCTTTCTTTCAAGTCTGAATATTATTTTCCCCTCCTAGTAAAGTATCATTAACAACTTCTGGAGTGAAGTCTCTTATCGCCAGTTTTTTCGCAGCTTTTAATATAATTTTTAATTTTTCCCCTCGTTCTGGACTTCCCCAACATCGGGAACAATCTTCCTGCATCTAGCCTGTCCAATCCCTTTAGGATTTTATACATTTCAATCAGATCCTCCGTCAATCTTCTAAATTGCAACGAGTATAAGCCTAGTCGATCCAGTCTTTCATCATATGGAAGTCCTGCCATCCCAGGAATCAATCTGGTGAACCTTCTTTGTACTCCCTCTGTGGCAAGGATGTCTTTCCTCAGATTAGGGGGCCAAAACTGCACACAATACTCCAGGTGTGGTCTCACCAAGGCCTTGTACCTCCCTGTTCCTGTACTCCAATCCTCTTGCTATAAATGCCAGCATACCATTCGCCTTTTTCACCGCCTGCTGTACCTGCATGCCCACTTTCAATGGCTGGTGTATAATGACACCCAGGTCTCGTTGCACCTCCCCTTTTCCTAATTGGCCACCATTCAGATAATAATCTGTTTTCCTGTTTTTGCCACCAAAGTGGATAACTTCACATTTATCCACATTAAATTGCATCTGCCATGAATTTGCCCACTCACCCAACCTATCCAAGTCACCCTGCATCCTCTTAGCATCCTCCTCACAGCTAACACTGCCACCCAGCTTCGTGTCATCCGCAAACTTGGAGATGCTGCATTTAATTCCCTCATCCAAGTCATTAATATATATTGTAAACAACTGGGGTCCCAGCACTGAGCCTTGTGGTACCCCACTCGTCACCGCCTGCCATTCTGAAAAGGTCCGTTTATTCCCACTCTTTGCTTCCTGTCTGCCAACCAATTCTCTGTCCACACCAACACCTTACCCCCAATACCGTGTGCTTTAAGTTTGCACACTCATCTCCTGTGTGGGACCTTGTCAAAAGCCTTTTGAAAATCCAAATATACCACATCCACTGGTTCTCCCCTATCCACTCTACTAGTTACATCCTCAGAAAATTCTGTAGCTATCTTCCCATCCACAATTGCTGCATTTTGGCCCAATTGTCTTCTCCATAATTACCATAATCATGCTCTCCACCATATCTACCACACTGCTTTTCATCTTTACACACAACTGCTACATGACCAAACTTCCAAACTTTTGGCACTGAAAACATCTCGGGGTGGCACGTGGACTTAAACCATATACTAAATTACTGCTATCTGGCAACTTTTCTCCCCCATCAAATTTAATTGACACTGATAAGCCATCTGTACTTACTCCCCCACAAAACTTGATGTTTAGCATCCACAACTTTTTACCCAACTAAACTATTTTTAACTGTCCATGGATACATCTAGCAGGGGTTCCCAGCCTGGGGCCAATAGACTACTTGTTAATGGTAGGGATCCTTGGTATAAAAAATGGTTGAACAGAGAACATAGAATAGTACAGCACAGTACAGGCCCTTCGGCCCACAATGTTGTGCCGACCCTCAAACCCTGCCTCCCATATAACCCCACCCCCACCTTAAATTCCTCCATATACCTGTCTAATAGTCTCTTAAACTTCACTAGTGTATCTGCCTCCACCACTGACTCAGGCAGTGCATTCCACGCACCAACCACTCTCTGAGTAAAAAACCTTCCTCTAATATCCCCCTTGAACTTCCCACCCCTTACCTTAAAGCCATGTCCTCTTGTATTGAGCAGTGGTGCCCTGGGGAAGAGGTGCTGGCTATCCACTCTATCTATCCCTCTTGAGAATCCCTGTATCTAGAAGCGCTCCAGTAATTACTCCCCAAAGCCACTGTCATTCAATATAATTCCTTTGTGTTACTTTCCTTGCTCCCTCAGCTTTTTATTCTAACGCTTTCTCACGTTGCTTACAATCTTCACAAAGCACTGAGAGCATCCTCCCTCTTAAAGGCCTTGCACCCACAATATTTCCTGGAAGAAGAGATTAAGGATTAAAGATTCGCTTTATTTGTCACATGTATATTGACTGTGTACAGTGAAGTGAAATATATGCTTCAACAATAAACACAATCCGAGCACGTGCCAGGGCAGCCCACACGTGTCGCAACACTTCCGGCGCCAACATAGTGTGTCCACAACTCACTAACACAAACTGTGCGTCTTTGGGATGTGGGAAGAAAGCGGAGCACCCAGAGGAAACCCACAAGGCGATGGGAAGAACATATGAACTCCTTACAGACAGTGGCAGGAATTGAACCCCGGTCAGTGACCATGGGCACTGTAAAACTTTGCACTAACTGCTACTCTACCTTGCTGCAACTGGCTTATTAATAAGGTAGAGTGAAAAACTTTATTTTGCATGTCATCCATGTGGGTCATTTCATGACATCAGTGCATCCGGGTAGTCCAGGGGAAAAGCAATAACTGCAGCATAAAGTGCTACAGTTAGAGAGAGAGTGCATTGCAGGCAGACAACGAGGTAGATTGTGAGGTTCCATTCAATAACTATGACACTGGGATAGAAGCTGTCCTCGAGTCTGATGGTGTCTGCTTTCAGGCTTTTGTATCTGATGGGGGGTGGGGGAGAAGAGGAAATCGCCAAGGTGGGAAGCCTGTTTGATTCTGCTGGCTGCCTTACCAAGGCACCAACAAATGTAGAGGCTATCCGTGGAGGTTTTCATGACCTCCGATACTGGCTCATTGGTAATATCGGAAAGGCGCAAATTGCAGGCACCTAGGGAAAAGAAACTATAGTTGAATTGTTCTCTCACAGAGCTGGAATGGCCGTAGTAGGTGGAATATCATCATCCCATTGTTAAGGATGCGTGGAGTTTGCTGGAGCACTTTAAAAATGTATAAATGTTCACTGTCCATAGGAGACCAGAGGACAGCATATATGATACCTTCATTCATGAGTGATGTAGCAGTATTTCAGTGGAGTAAAGGAAGTTACAGTAGTATGGCCAAAATAAATTGGAAGGAAATGGTGGCAGGGATGACAGCAGAGCGACAATAGCGTGACTTTCTGGGGAAAATGAGGGAGATGCAGGGCAGATGTATTCCAAAAACAAAGAAGTACTCAAATGGCAAAATAGTACAACTGCGGCTGACAAGGGAATTCAAAGCTAATGTAAAAGCAATACAGAAGGCATACAACAAAGCAAAAATTAGCGGGAAGATAGAGGATTGGGAAGCTTTTAAAAACCTGCAGGAAACAACTAAATCATTAGGAGGGAAAAGATGAAATATGAAAGCAAGCTAACAAACAATATCAAGGTGGATAGAAAAAAGCTTTTCCAAGCATATAAAAAATAAGAGAGATAAAAGTAGATTTTGGACCTCTAGAAAATGAGGCTGGAGAAATAATAACGGGGGACAAGGAGATGGCTGATGAACTAAATGAGTATTTTGCATCAGTCTGCACTGTGGAAGACCTTAGCAGTGTGCCAGATGTTGAAGGGTGTGCGGGAAAAGAAGTGGGTGCAGTTACTATTACAAGGGAGAAGGTGATCAAAAAGCTGAAAGACCAAAAGATACATAAGTCACCCGGACCAGAGGAACTGCACCCTAGGGTTCTGAAAGAAGTAGCGGTAGAGATTGTGGAGGCCTTAGTAATGAATCATTGGATTCTGGCGTAGTTCTGCTGGACTGGAAATTACAAAGTGCCACTCCACTCTCTAAGAAAGGAAAGAGGCAGCTGAAGGAAATTAATAGACCAGTTAGCCTGACCTCAGTAGTTGGGAAGATGTTGGAGTCAATTGTTAAGGATGAGGTTATGTTGTATTTGGTGACACAGGACAAAAAGGACAAAGTCAGCATGGTTTCCTTACGGGAAAATCTTGTCTGATGAACCTGCTGGAATTCTTTGAGGAGATTGCAAGTAGGATAGGTAAAGGAGATGCAGTGGATGTTGTATATTTGGACAAGGTGCCACCCATGAGGCTGCTTACCAAGTTAAGAGCCGATGGTATTATGGAAAGCTACTAACCTGGTTAGTTAAAGTTTTTAGTTAAAGTCTGTCCCAAGCCTTTGTGGCCCATCAGTCCGGTGCTTATGCTGGTTTCTGTGGCGTGAAGCAACTGAGAGTACGAGACTCCCCCCCGCCCCACCACCACCCCAGATAGGATGCCAGTCTATCGCGAGGTTAACCCCCAGCATTTGCCGGTACCCACTTTCAGCTGGGTGGACTGGTGCAGTGTGTGGTTAAGTGCCTTGCTCAAAGACACAACACACTGCCTTGGACGAGACTTGAACCCATGACCTTCATATCGTGAACCCAACACCCTAACACTTGGCCACATGCCACACAGCATAGTTCGTGCATTGGCTGATTGTTAGGAGGCAGCAAGTAAGAATAAAAGGATCCTTTTCTGGTTGGCTGCCAGTGACTAGTGGTGTTCCACAGGGGTCCATGTTAGAACCACTTCTTTTTATATCAATGACTTAGATGATGGAATAGATGATCTTGTTACCAAGTTTGATACAAAGACTGGTGGAGGGGCAGGTATTCCTTGAGGAAACAGGAAGGCTGCAGAAGGACTTAGATGAATTCGGGGAATGGGCAAGAATGTGGCAAATGAAATACAATATTGGAAAATGCATGGGGCACTTTGGTAGAAGAAGTAAATGTACAGACTATTTTATAAACAGGGAGAAAATCCAAAATCTGAGATGCAAAGGGACTTGGGAGTGCTTGTGCAGAACACCCTAAATGTTAACTTGCAGTTTGAGTCAGTGGTGAGGAAGGCAAATGCTATGTTAGCATTCATTTCAAGGAGTCTAGAATACAAGAGCAGGGATGTGACGCTGAGGCTTTATAAGGCACTGCTGAGGCCTCACCTTAAGTATTGTGAATAGTTTTCGGCTCCTGATCTAAGAAAAGATGTGCTGGCATTGGAGATGGTCCAGAGGAGGTTCACAAGGATGATTCCAGGAATGAAAGGATTATCGTACGAGAAACGTTTGATGGCTCTGGGTCTGTACTCACTGGAATTCAGAAGGCTGAGGGGGATCTCATTGAAACCTTTTAAATGTTGAAAGGCCTAGACAGAGTAAATGTGGAAAGGATGTTTCCCATGGTGGGGGAGTCTAGGACAAGAGGGCACAGCCTCAGGATAGAGGGCATCCATTTAAAACAGAGAAGTGGAGAAATTTCATTTGACAAAGGGTGGTGAATTTGTGGAATTAGTTACCACAGGCAGCTGTGGATGCCAGGTCATTGAGTTTATTTAGAGCAGAGCTTGATAGATTATTGATTGGGCATCTAAGGTTACAGGGAGAAGGCTGAGGAGGGAAAAAGTGATCAGCCATGATTGAATGTTGGAGCAGACTCGATGGGCTAAATGGACTAATTCTGCTCCTATGTCTCATGGTCTAAGGAGGTTGGCACAGGGAATTTGGGTCACTAGCTTCATGAGTCCAAATTCAATGTCACTGGTCAGAAAGTTATAGGAAAAAATATAAATCTAAAGGACAGAATTAATCTACACCTGGAGAAGTAAGGCTCTGTTAGAGAGCGTGACTTAATTCATGGGACATATCGTGTAACAAAAGGTGGAAATATAAGGATGGAGTTAAAGGGAAAGAGAGAATAAGGAAAGTTAAGAAAGACAACAGAATTAACGGGGCAGAAAGCTCAGGAAGGGATCGGAGAGTATGGCCAAGTGCAATAGGAATCGATGTGAAAGGTGAGGGGAGTACTCTAATGGATTAAAAGTATTATATATCAATGCACGGAGTATAAGAAATAAAGTGGATGAGCTTGAGGCTCAGTTGGAAATTGGCAAGTATGATGTTGTAGGATAACAGAGACATGGCTGCAAAAGGACCAGGGCTGGGAAATAAATATTCAAGGGTATACGTCCTATCAAAAGAACAGACAGGTGGGCAGAGGGGGTGGAGTGGCTCTGTTGGCGAGGAATGAAATTCAGTCCCTTGCAAAGGGCAACACAGAATCAGGAGATGTAGAGTCAGTCTGGATAGAACTGAGAAATTGTAAGGGCAAAAAGACCTTAATGGGAGTTATCTACAGGGCCCCAAACAGTAGCCTGGATATAGGGTGCAAGTTGAATCAAGAGTTAAAATTGGCATGTCGCAAAGGTAATGCTACGGTTGTCATGGGGGATTTCAACACGCAGGTAGACTGGGAAAATCAGATTGGTCCAGACCCCAAGAAAGGGAGTTTGTGGAGTGCCTCTGAGATGGATTCCGAGAGTAGCTTGTACTGGAACCTACCATGGAGAAGGCAATTCTGGATTTAGTGTTGTGTAATGAACCGGATTTGATAATGGAACTCGAGGTAAAGGAACCTTAAGAGGTAGCGACCATAATATGATAAGTTTTAATCGACAATTTGAGAGGGAGAAGGGAAAATCGGAAGTGTCAGTATTGCAGTTGAACAAAGGGGACTATGGAGCCATGAGGGAGGAGCTGGCCAAAGTTGACTGGAAAGATACCCTAGCAGGGATGACAGTGGAACAACAATGGCAGGTATTTCTGGGAAGGTGCAGGATCAGTTCATTCCAAAGCGGAAGAAAAATTCTAAGGGGAGTAAGGGGAGGCTGTGGCTGACAAGGGAAGTCAAGGACAATATAAAAATAAAAGAGAAGAAGTATAACATAGCAAAGATGAGCGGGAAGCCAGAGGATTGGGAAACTTTTAAAGACCGACAGAAGATAATTAAAAAAGCAATACGGGGAGAAAAGATAAGGTACAAAGGTAAGCTAGCCAATAATATAAAGGAGGATAGTGAAAGCTTCTTGAGGTATGTGAAAAGGAAAAAAATCAGTTAAGACCAAAGTTTGGCCCTTGAAGACAGAAACGGGTGAATTTATTATGGGGAACAAGGAAATGGCAGATGAGTTGAACAGGTACTTTGGATCTGTCTTCACTGGGGAAGACACAATCTCCCAGGTGTAATAGTGGCCAGAGGACCTAGGGTAAAGGAGGAACTGAAGGAAATTCACATTAGGCAGAAAATGGTGTTGGATAGACTGATGGGACTGAAGGATGATAAATCCCCAGGACCTGAGCATCCCAGGGTACTTAAGGAGGTGGCTCTAGAAATCGTGGATGCATTGGTAATCATTTTCCAACGTTCTATAGTTTCAGGATCAGTTCCTGTGGATTGGAGGGTAGCCACCTTTTAAGAAAGGAGGGAGAGAAAAAAACTTGGTTATTATAGACCAGTTAGCCTGACATCAGTGGTGGGAAAGATGCTGGAGTCCATTATAAAGGATGAAATAGCGGCACATTTGGATAGCAGTAACAGGATTGGTCTGAGTCAGCATGGATTTATGAAGGGGAAATCATGCATGACTAATCTTCAAGAATTTTTTGAGGATGTAACGATGAAAATGGACATGGGAAAGCCAGTGGATGCAGTGTACCTGGACTTTCAGAAAGCCTTTGATAAAGTCCCACATAGGAGATTAGTGGGCAAAATTAGAGCACATGGTATTGGGGGTAGGGTACTGACATGGATAGAAAATTGGTTGGCAGACAGAAAACAAAGAGTAGGGATTAACGGGTCCCTTTCAGAATGGCAGGCGGTGACTAGTGGGGTACCGCAAGGCTCGGTGCTGGGACCGCAGCTATTTACAATATACATTAATGATTTAGATGAAGGGACTAAAAGAAACATTAGCAAATTTGCAGATGACACGAAGCTGGGTGGCAGTGTGAAATGTGTGGAGGATGTTGAGATAATGCAGGATGACTTGGACAGGTTGGGTGAGTGGGCAGATACATTTTAATGTGGATAAATGTGAGGTTATCCACTTTGGTGGCAAGAACAGGAAGGCAGATTACTATCTGAATGGTGTCAAGTTAGGAAAAGGGGAAGTACAATGAGATCTAGGTGTCCTTGTTCATCAGTCACTGAAAGTAAGCATGCAGGTACAGCAGGCAGTGAAGAAAGCTAATGGCATGTTGGCCTTCATAACAAGGGGAGTTGAGTATAGGAGCAAAGAGGTCCTTCTGCAGTTGTACAGGGCCCTGGTGAGACCACACCTGGAGTATTGTGTACAGTTTTGGTCTCCAAATTTGAGGAAGGACATTCTTGCTATTGAGGGAGTGCAGCATAGGTTAACGAGGTTAACTCCTGGGATGGCGGGACTGTCATATGTTGAAAGATTGGAGCGACTGGGCTTGTATACACTGGAATTTAGAAGGATGAGAGGGGATCTGATTGAAACACATAAGATTATTAAGGGATTGGACACGATAGAGGCAGGAAACGTGTTCCCGATGTTGGGGTAGTCCAGAACCAGAGGCCACAGTTTAAGAATAAGGGGTAGGCCATTTAGAACAGAGTTGAGGAAAAACTTTTTCACCCAGAGAGTTGTGGATCTGTGGAATGCTCCGCCTCAGAGGGCAGTGGAGGCCAAATCTCTGGATGCTTTCAAGAAAGAGTTAGATAGAGCTCTTAATGATAGTGGAGTCAAGGGATATGGGGAGAAGGCAGGAATGGGGTACTGATTGTGGATGATCAGCCATGATCACAGTGAATGGCAGTGCTGGCTCGAAGGGCCGAATGGCCTACTCCTGCACCTATTGTCTATTGTACCTATGAGGGCAGTGTCGATGATGAATTTGGGTCAGGCTTTGGACAAGTTTAAACATGCGAGGCTGTCCAAAAAGTGAGTCATAGGATCCAGGTTGGCAAGTTCAATTTGAGCTGGACGGGGGATGGCATCTCAGAAGCACGTGTCTAGTGTAACAGATAATTGGTTATACCTTCACATGTTTTATGTACATTAGTTCATTTGAATTTGGACATGTAGGCGATGGTCAAGTCAGGCAGCATCTACGGGGGGACATGAACAGCGACGTTCCTGGTCTATGTCATCTCCAGATTCCTCCTCCTTCAGCTTTTTGTGTATCCCTCTTCCACTGATCACCCGGCAGCTTGTGCTTCCCCCCCGCTCCCTGTTCTGGCTTCTGTCCAGTTCTGGTGAAGGGTCTCCAATGGATGCTGCCTGACCCGAGTCCCACCAGCAGCTTTCTGCGTGATTTTCGGTTTCTGCAGCGTCTCTTGTCTCCGTGTTGTTGCGGAGGCGGGGGGCTGTGTTTGGGGGTTTTGGTGGTTCCCTGGGCTGCCTGCGGGTCGGCCCAGCCGCCCCAGCCGCAGCCCCCCTACCCACAACCCCCCATCTGGGTCCCACCAGCACGCATGCGCCATACCGGACGCACAGCACCCTGGGCCCGGCTGGCTACGGGACTGACGGTGAGAGCGGGGCAAATGCCCGGGGCGCCAGGAGAGGGGGCGCGGCCGGAGCGGGGGAAGAGGGGACGGGGTCTGTCCCAGCGCGGCGGGCCGCCGGTCTCTCCGGGGCTCGGACTGATTATCCCCTTCGGCCGAGGACCGCTCCTCGGGCCCGGACCCGGGCCTGGCCCCAGCCTTGGTTAAGCCCGCGGTGCGGGGTTCTACCCCGTGCTCCCGCCGAGCTCCGGACTCCTCCTGGCAGCCCGTGTCGGGACCTTCGGCCGCTTTGTTCCGATCCCGTCCCTCCTCCGCAGCGCGCACTGCGCATGCTCGAGTAGCCGCCTTTCCGGTTTCCAGCGCTTACGCCGATAGGGCACTTTCTGTGGCCGGACGACTTGTGGTGTAACACAGACACCATACATGCCGCTCTTCTTTTAAACTGCGTCCGGAGTCGATCGGGTTGTTCTGAGTGCCGGCGGATTGTTTTGGATTCTGGGTACCATAGCAACGCAGGAACTTCTGTAATAAATCTGCACAGATTAAGCTTGCATAAAATAAGGATTCACAACAATCGATATATCTTTTGCTAGGTACACAAAATGCTGGAGGAACTCAGCAGTTGTCTTTGTTATTTCTGTGACAAAAAAAGTCCCTTTTTGTTATTTTGACCATGGATAAATATTGACCAGGGATACAGAAGTGCATATGGCTGGTATTGTGCTGTTTAGCTGAAAGTCAAAAGTAAAAAAAAAAATCTGGAAGAGCAGAGACTTAGTTTAAAAACTTTTAACAAAGGTGGTACTTCTAATAGATTTAGTGTGCTTTCTCTGAAACAGAAATTGAGACCTGACGCGGCCAGTCTGAATCCAACGAAATGAGAGGATCTGACCATCACAATGAAACATAACGATTCAACCATGTTCTTGATCAAATTCCCAGGATGTACCCTTCTGATTGAACCTGAGTGGACTCCAGCAGGTTTTTAAAAAAATTAGCCCCATGCTAAGCTTTTAGGAAATTTTCCTTTCACACCTTCCAAGTCCAAAGTCAAACATCTGCCCCCTGTATCTGCTTGGGTCTCCCTGCTAATTTCTCCGAAATCAACTAAGTACCTGACTGGTTCTGTTAGCTGTGAGAAGTTACCCATATAACTACTAGACAGGTATATGGAGGAATTTAAGGTAGGGGGTTATATGGGAGGCAGGGTTTGAGGGTCGGCACAACATTGTGGGCCGAAGGGCCTGTACTGTGCTGTACTATTCTATGTTCTATGTAATGACAAATTACCTGTTGCCAAACCATAAAACGTTAAACTGGACTGACTAGAAACAAGACCTGAGAGTTGTTTTTTTTAATCCACTTAAAGCTGAACCTGACCCAGGGTGCTCAATTGGGTAAAATCGGCTCTGGAGCTGTTCAACTTCCCAACAGGACTGGAGCATCAGTCTGCAGATTTGTGCTCAAGTCTGTACCTGTAATTTAAAGCCTTGACACTGTGAATCAAGTGAATAGTGTGACCAACTGAGTTACTGCTGATGGTGGAAATGACAACAGCCGGAACTAGATTTTTGTGTCCTGATGCCTTGTGTAAATGTTTTTTCACAGCATTTCAGAAGAGGAAGATGTCTTAAACCAGACGACCTGTGACCCGGAAGGAGATCGCTGAGCCCACTGTGTCTGTTTCAGCTGGGAAAGGTGTGATCATCTCCATCCCATTACTGGACATTGGATCCTTCTCCTGCACGTTCAAGCACAGTTTAACGGTAAAGGATTTATTGCATTGCTGGCCATTCCAGGCAGTGAGTTTCAGATTATATCTAAACTACGAGGGTCTGTGACCTGAAGGGGAACGTGCAGGGGCTGGCGCTTGAGTTCAAAGTGTGTTGTTACAGATAACTGTGGTTCCAATTTCCAGCTATAGGCCAGGGGAAGGGAATGAGTATGATGCAGTGCCAATCGACCAATTACCTTCATCACCTTTGAATTAATTATCGCTGGTTTTGATTCTTGTTTTTGGGTAATTCGGTCTTTCCTGTTTACCATGCTTTAAATCTTAATAAGTTAATGTCCCCCAGATATCTCTCCTGCTTCTGCCCCAACCTGCACCCCTAATTGAAGTTTGCGATGTCCCTGGCAGGTTCCTCTGTACAGCATCATCCTTTCGCAGAGTGGAACCTCACTCGACTCTCACTGGCATTCGAGTGAGGCGGGAGAAGTGTTTGTCTCTGTGGGTTAGCCAGTATCTGCGGTCACTCTTGGGGCCAGAGGAAGGCCCTCGGCCCACAGTGTTGACTGTCCGTTTCCCTCCATAGATGCTGCCTGGTCCAAGTTCCTCCAGCACTGTGTGTGTCAGTAATGATTGTCCTTGCAGTCTCTGGGGAACACTTCAACATTCAGACAGACATATATACACACACACCCCCTGTGAGAGTGGTTCGGCCAGGAGCTGTGGATTTGTGTGCTGTAGCACTTACTTTTTATTCACAGTTATTTTGTAAATGTAGCCCCCCCGGCCACCCTCAGGGTCGCTCGGCTCGCTGTCGTCTAGGGAAACAGCCTCGGCCCCGCCAAACTGGATAATTCATTTGTGTTGATGCTGTATGATGTACCCCACCCCGCCCAAATAACAGACAATACACCAGATACGATGTACAGTTTATAGATATTACTGGAACTATATAATTAAGAGAGAATAAAATATAAAAGGAAAATGAAAGGCGCCACACTTATCAAAGTTCAATCTCTTGGTGCACAAAACAGTTGGAGCTCAAGGACCTTCTTCTTCACCCTGCGACCCCCTCGGACCACCTCGACCGGCCGCCTGGAACCACCAACGGTGGTTGACCAGACGCTCCACACGAGTCCGTCTCCGTCTCCTCGTCGAACGCCCTCCTCGGGGTCCGACCCCGTTATCGGACATCACAGCACATTGTCCATCTTCTGTCTCACTCTCCCGCCTTCTCCCCCACAATCCCGCGCATACAGTATCTTCAAATACACCACCAAAACCATAACAACTATCCCAATTGGTTAATAACATATTTCTTATCACACTCTAAACCAAAACAAGCTGCTAGCGCAAACTTTCTCAGCGTTTAACACAACAAAGCCGCATTCCCCAGATTAACATAACAAAGATGCCATTTTAATTAGCCTCCACAGTAACATAAAAATCAAAACCCCCTTACATAACTAACAGTATTCTTTGCATTTCTGGTTAGATGCTAACTGCATTTCATTGGCTTTGTATCTGTTGTCGGCACAATAAAGTTGAATCTAATCTGAAGAGAAAGGTTGAACAAGTTGGGTTTTTATTCTTTGGAACGTAGAAGGTTGAGGGGGGACTTGATAGAGGTGTTTAAAATTTGGAGGGGGATTGATAGAGTTGACGTGAATAGGCTTTTTCCATTGAGAGTGGGGGAGATTCAAACAAGAGGACATGGGTTGAGAGTTAAAGGGCAAGAGTTTAGGGGTAACATGAGGGGGAACTTCTTTACTCAGAGAGTGGTAGCTGTGTGGAACGAGCTTCCAGCAGAAGTGGTTGAGGCAGGTTCGATATTGTTGTTTAAAGTTAAATTGGATAGATATATGGACAGGAAAGGAATGGAGGGTTATGGGCTGAGTGCAGGTCAGTGGGACGAGGTGAGAGTATGAGTTTGGCATGGACTAGAAGGGCTGAGATGGCCTGTTTCCGTGCTGTAATTGTTACATGGTTATATATGGTTATAATTTAGATGGCTAGAAGATGCAGCAGTACTTGTGGAGATGTGGCCATTTAAAAGGATTGGTCAGTTAGCTGAGCTGAAAGTGAGGGCAAATAGAGTGTGGGGGTTGGGGGGGGTGGTTGCCACTGTACCGTAGCAGTTAGCGTAACGCTACAGCTCGGGGCGTCAGAGTTCAATCCTGACATCGTCTGTAGGGAGTTTGCACGTTCAGCCCCGTGAACACATCAGTTTCCTCTCACATTCCAAAGTTGTATTGGTTAGTAGTTACTTGCTCATTGCAAATTGTTCTGTAATTGGTTGGCATCCGTCTGTCTGGAAGGACAGTGGGTGATGATCCTCATCATCACAAGCCTGGGCAGAAGGTGTAGAGATCCTGAGATGCCCAGTCATTAAGATCCCACTCCCAGTCTCACCAGTGGAGTCCAAAGGAAAGATTATGAAGCAATACGTTTGGCACCAGCTTTGCTACGGGAGCTGCCAGGAGGATGTTCAATGACGTCTAGCTGCCTTAGGAGCTCCACTCCGGATTTGCTGTCTGGGTTTACTCCCGTAGCCTTCGTCTCTCCCGAGGCTGCCCACAGGGCAATGGGGCTGGGGATCTGGTTGTCGAGCACCAGGGTGTGTCCACACACCGGTGGGCCTGTGTGCTACATGTGCAGAGGCCAGACCTCCTCCCTGTCCTCTGTGGCCAGTGAGGAGGCACTACGTGAGGCTATGTACTGGCAGGGAGAGACTGACACGTTCAGCTCTCCTGCTAGCCGGCGGTGGAGGCTGAGAGTGAGAGTAACAAGAACTACCCACTACACTACCACACGAGATGTGCCACATCAACCATTCTGACACTTTGACAACCGTTGTTCTGTAATCCGGCTGGAGTAAAATAGGTGGGTTATTGGGCCGCAAGGGTCTGTTCCGTGCTGTATCCCGAGAATAAAATGATTACAAATAAAATATTTCCCAAATAATAGTTTTGCATGTGCTGGTTGTCGACAGTTGGAAAAGAAACAGTTTCCTACTGTCTCAGTTGGAGTCCTCCATCGCATCCAGGAGGGACTTCACCCACTGGCTGACTGAGAAGGGCTTCGCTGTTTATCGTCCTTTTTCAGAATACTCTTACCTCCACATCAGGAGTCCCTCTGAGCTTTGACTGTGGGGTAGGGAGGTGCAGCAGAGTGGAATCAAGTGCTCCAGTAATATCTTGGCACACCCAGGAGAGTGCGACAGACTGCTCAATGTGAGGGTCCGACAGACTGCTGGGTGTGAGGGTCCGACAGACCGCTGGGTGTGAGGGTCCGACAGACCGCTGGGCGTGAGGGTCCGACAGACCGCTGGGTGTGCGGGTCCGACAGACTGCTCGGCGTGGGAGTCCGACAGACTACTCGGCGTGGGGGTCTGACAGACTGCTGGGCGTGAGGGTCCGACAGACTGCTCGGTGTGGGGGTCCGACAGACTGCTGGGCGTGAGGGTCCGACAGACTGCTGGGCGTGAGGGTCCGGCAGACTGCTCGGTGTGAGGGTCCGGCAGACTGCTCGGTGTGGGGGTCCAGCAGACTGCTGGGCGTGAGGGTCCGACAGACTGCTCGGTGTGAGGGTCCGACAGACTGCTGGGTGTGAGGGTCCGACAGACTGCTGGGTGTGAGGGTCCGGCAGACTGCTGGGTGTGAGGGTCCGGCAGACTGCTGGGCGTGAGGGTCCGACAGACCGCTCTGTGTGAGGGTCCGACAGACCGCTGGGCGTGAGGGTCCGGCAGACCTCTGGGCGTAAGGGTCCGACAGACCGCTCTGCGTGAGGGTCCGACAGACCCCTCTGCGTGAGGGTCCGACAGACCCCTCTGCGTGAGGGTCCGACAGACCGCTCGGTGTGAGGGTCTGACAGTCCGCTCTGCATGAGGGTCCGACAGACCGCTGGGCGTGAGGGTCCGGCAGACCGCTGGGCGTGGGGGTCCGGCAGACCGCTGGGTGTCGGGGTCCGACAGACTGCTGGGTGTGAGGGTCCGACAGACTGCTGGGTGTGAGGGTCCGACAGACTGCTCTGTGTGAGGGTCCGACAGACTGCTCGGTGTGAGGGTCCGACAGACTGCTCGGTGTGAGGGTCCGACAGACTGCTGGGCGTGAGGGTCCGACAGACCTCTGGGCGTGAGGGTCCGACAGACTGCTCTGCGTGAGGGTCCGACAGACTGCTGGGTGTGAGGGTCCGATAGACTGCTCTGCGTAAGCGTCCGACAGACTGCTGGATGTGAGGGTCCGGCAGACTGCTGGATGTGAGGGTCCGACAGACTGCTGGGTGTGAGGGTCCGACAGACTGCTGGGTGTGAGGGACCGGCAGACTGCTCGGTGTGGGGGTCCGCCAGACTGCTCGGTGTGGGGGTCCGGCTGGGCATGAGGGTCCGACAGACCGCTGGATGTGAGGGTCCCATAGACTGCTGGATGTGAGGGTCTGACAGACTGCTCTGCGTGAGGGTCCGACAGACTGCTGGGTGTGAGGGTCCGGCAGATTGCTCGGTGTGGGGGTCCGCCAGACTGCTCGGTGTGGGGGTCCGGCTGGGCGTGAGGGTCCGACAGACAGCTGGATGTGAGGGTCCCATAGACTGCTGGGTGTGAGGGTCCGACAGACTGCTCTGCGTGATGGTCCGACAGACCACTGGGCGTGAGGGTCCGACAGTCTGCTGGGTGTGAGGGTCCGACAGACCGCTGGGGGTGAGGGTCCGACAGACCGCTGGGGGTGAGGGTCCGACAGACAGCTCGGTGTGAGGGTCTGACAGACTGCTGGGTGTGAGGGTCCGACAGACTGCTGGGCGTGAGGGTCATAGACTGCTCGGTGTGAGGGTCCGACAGACTGCTATGTGTGGGGGTCCGACAGACTGCTTGGTGTGAGGGTCCCATAGACTGCTGGGTGTGAGGGTCCGACAGACTGCTCTGCGTGAGGGTCCGACAGACCGCTGGGCGTGAGGGTCCGACAGACCGCTGGGCGTGAGGGTCCGACAGACCGCTCGGTGTGAGGGTCCGACAGACCGCTCGGTGTGAGGGTCCGACAGACCGCTGGGCGTGAGGGTTAGACAGACCGGTGGGTGTGAGGATCCGACAGACCGCTCTGCGTGAGGGTCCGACAGACCGCTCTGCGTGAGGGTCCGACAGACCGCTCGGGGTGAGGGTCCGACAGACCGCTGGGCGTGAGGGTCCGACAGACCGTTGGGCGTGAGGGTCCGACAGACCGTTGGTTGTGAGGGTCCGACAGACTGTTCGGCGTGAGGGTCCGACAGACTGTTCGGCGTGAGGGTCCGACAGACTGCTGGGCGTGAGGGTCCGTCAGACTGCTGGGCGTGAGGGTCCGTCAGACTGCTCGGTGTGAGGGTCCGACAGACTGCTGGATGTGAGGGTCCGACAGACTGCTCGGCGTGAGGGTCCGACAGACTGCTGGGTGTGAGGGTCCGACAGACTGCTCGGTGTGAGGGTCCGACAGACTGCTCGGTGTGAGGGTCCGACAGACTGCTCTGCGTGAGCGTCCGACAGACTGCTCGGTGTGAGGGTCCGACAGACTGCTGGGCGTGAGGGTCCGACAGACTGCTGGGCGTGAGGGTCCGACAGACTGCTCTGTGTGAGGGTCCGACAGACTGCTCTGTGTGAGGGTCCGACAGACTGCTCGGTGTGAGGGTCCGACAGACTGCTCAGCGTGAGGGTCCGACAGACCGCTGGGCGTGAGGGTCCGACAGACCGCTGGGCGTGAGGGTCCGACAGACCGCTCTGCGTGAGGGTCCGACAGACCGCTCTGCGTGAGGGTCCGACAGACCGCTTGGGGTGAGGGTCCGACAGACCGCTCTGCGTGAGGGTCCGACAGACTGTTGGGCGTGAGGGTCCGGCAGACTGTTCGGCGTGAGGGTCTGACAGACTGCTCTGCGTGAGGGTCTGACAGACTGCTCGGTGTGGGGGTCCGGCAGACTGCTCTGCGTGATGGTCCGACAGACTGCTGGGCGTGAGGGTCCGACAGACTGCTGGGCGTGAGGGTCCGACAGACTGCTCGGTGTGAGGGTCCGACAGACTGCTCGGTGTGAGGGTCCGACAGACCGCTGGGCGTGAGGGTCCGACAGACCGCTGGGCGTGAGGGTCCGACAGACCGCTCTGCGTGAGGGTCCGACAGACCGCTCTGCGTGAGGGTCCGACAGACCGCTCTGCGTGAGGGTCCGACAGACCGCTTGGGGTGAGGGTCCGACAGACCGCTCTGCGTGAGGGTCCGACAGACTGTTGGGCGTGAGGGTCCGGCAGACTGTTCGGCGTGAGGGTCCGACAGACTGCTCTGCGTGAGGGTCCGACAGACTGCTCGGTGTGGGGGTCCGGCAGACTGCTCTGCGTGATGGTCCGACAGACTGCTGGGCGTGAGGGTCCGACAGACTGCTGGGCGTGAGGGTCCGACAGACTACTTGGTGTGAGGGTCCGACAGACTGCTCGGTGTGAGGGTCCGACAGACTGCTCGGTGTGAGGGTCCGACAGACTGCTGGGTGTGAGGGTCCGACAGACTGCTCGGTGTGAGGGTCCGACAGACTGCTGGGCGTGAGGGTCCGACAGACTGCTCCGTGTGAGGGTCCGATAGACTGCTCGGTGTGAGGGTCCGACAGACTGCTGGGTGTGAGGGTCTGACAGACTGCTCGGCGTGAGGGTCCGATAGACTGCTCGGTGTGGGGGTCCGACAGACTGCTTGGTGTGAGGGTCCCATAGACTGCTGGGTGTGAGGGTCCGACAGACTGCTCTGCGTGATGGTCTGACAGACCGCTGGGCGTGAGGGTCTGACAGACTGCTGGGTGTGAGGGTCTGACAGACTGCTGGGTGTGTGGGTCCGACAGACTGCTGGGCGTGAGGGTCATAGACTGCTCGGTGTGAGGGTCTGACAGACTGCTGGGCGTGAGGGTCATAGACTGCTCGGTGTGAGGGTCTGACAGACTGCTGGGTGTGAGGGTCCGACAGACTGCTCTGCGTGAGCGTCCGACAGACTGCTCGGTGTGAGGGTCCGATAGACTGCTGGGCGTGAGGGTCCGATAGACTGCTGGGCGTGAGGGTCCGACAGACTTCTGGGCGTGAGGGTCCGACAGACTGCTCGGTGTGAGGGTCCGACAGACTGCTGGGTGTGAGGGTCCGACAGACTGCTCTGCGTGAGCGTCTTACAGACTGCTCGGTGTGAGGGTCCGATAGACTGCTGGGCGTGAGGGTCCGATAGACTGCTGGGCGTGAGGGTCCGACAGACTGCTGGGCGTGAGGGTCCGACAGACTGCTGGATGTGAGGGTCTGACAGACTGCTCTGTGTGAGGGTCCGACAGACTGCTCGGTGTGAGGGTCCGACAGACTGCTCTGTGTGAGGGTCCGACAGACTGCTCGGTGTGAGGGTCCGACAGACTGCTCGGCGTGAGGGTCCGACAGACTGCTGGGCGTGAGGGTCCGACAGACCTCTGGGCGTGAGGGTCCGACAGACTGCTCTGCGTGAGGGTCCGACAGACTGCTGGGTGTGAGGGTCCGATAGACTGCTCTGCGTAAGCGTCCGACAGACTGCTGGATGTGAGGGTCCGGCAGACTGCTGGATGTGAGGGTCCGACAGACTGCTGGGTGTGAGGGTCCGATAGACTGCTGGGTGTGAGGGTCTGACAGACTGCTCTGCGTGAGGGTCCGACAGACTGCTGGGTGTGAGGGTCCGGCAGACTGCTCGGTGTGGGGGTCCGCCAGACTGCTCGGTGTGGGGGTCCGGCTGGGCGTGAGGGTCCGACAGACTGCTGGATGTGAGGGTCCCATAGACTGCTGGATGTGAGGGTCTGACAGACTGCTCTGCGTGAGGGTCCGACAGACTGCTGGGTGTGAGGGTCCGGCAGATTGCTCGGTGTGGGGGTCCGCCAGACTGCTCGGTGTGGGGGTCCGGCTGGGCGTGAGGGTCCGACAGACAGCTGGATGTGAGGGTCCCATAGACTGCTGGGTGTGAGGGTCCGACAGACTGCTCTGCGTGATGGTCCGACAGACCACTGGGCGTGAGGGTCCGACAGTCTGCTGGGTGTGAGGGTCCGACAGACCGCTGGGGGTGAGGGTCCGACAGACCGCTGGGGGTGAGGGTCCGACAGACTGCTCGGTGTGAGGGTCTGACAGACTGCTGGGTGTGAGGGTCCGACAGACTGCTGGGCGTGAGGGTCATAGACTGCTCGGTGTGAGGGTCCGACAGACTGCTATGTGTGGGGGTCCGACAGACTGCTATGTGTGGGGGTCCGACAGACTGCTTGGTGTGAGGGTCCCATAGACTGCTGGGTGTGAGGGTCCGACAGACTGCTCTGCGTGAGGGTCCGACAGACCGCTGGGCGTGAGGGTCCGACAGACCGCTGGGCGTGAGGGTCCGACAGACCGCTCGGTGTGAGGGTCCGACAGACCGCTGGGCGTGAGGGTCCGACAGACCGCTGGGCGTGAGGATCCGACAGACCGCTCTGCGTGAGGGTCCGACAGACCGCTCTGCGTGAGGGTCCGACAGACCGCTCGGGGTGAGGGTCCGACAGACCGCTCTGCGTGAGGGTCCGACAGACCGCTCTGCGTGAGGGTCCGACAGACCGCTGGGCGTGAGGGTCCGACAGACCGCTCTGCGTGAGGGTCCGACAGACCATTGGTTGTGAGGGTCCGACAGACTGTTCGGCGTGAGGGTCCGACAGACTGCTGGGCGTGAGGGTCCGTCAGACTGCTGGGCGTGAGGGTCCGTCAGACTGCTCGGTGTGAGGGTCCGACAGACTGCTGGATGTGAGGGTCCGTCAGACTGCTCGGTGTGAGGGTCCGACAGACTGCTGGATGTGAGGGTCCGACAGACTGCTCGGCGTGAGGGTCCGACAGACTGCTGGGTGTGAGGGTCCGACAGACTGCTCGGTGTGAGGGTCCGACAGACTGCTCGGTGTGAGGGTCCGACAGACTGCTGGGCGTGAGGGTCCGACAGACTGCTGGGTGTGAGGGTCCGACAGACTGCTGGGTGTGAGGGTCCGACAGACTGCTGGGTGTGACGGTCCGACAGACTGCTGGGTGTGACGTTCCGACAGACTGCTCTGTGTGAGGGTCCGACAGACCGCTCGGTGTGAGGGTCCGACAGACCGCTGGGCGTGAGGGTCCGACAGACCGCTGGGCGTGAGGGTCTGACAGACTGCTCGGCGTGAGGATCCGACAGACTGCTGGGTGTGAGGGTCCGATAGACTGCTCTGCGTGAGCGTCCGACAGACTGCTCGGTGTGAGGGTCCGATAGACTGCTGGGCGTGAGGGTCCGACAGACTGCTGGGCGTGAGGGTCCGACAGACTGCTGGATGTGAGGGTCCGACAGACTGCTCTGTGTGAGGGTCCGACAGACTGCTCGGCGTGAGGGTCCGACAGACCGCTCGGCGTGAGGGTCCGACAGACCGCTCGGCGTGAGGGTCCGACAGACCGCTGGGCGTGAGGGTCCGACAGACCGCTGGGCGTGAGGGTCCGACAGACCGCTCTGCGTGAGGGTCCGACAGACCGCTCTGCGTGAGGGTCCGACAGACCGCTTGGGGTGAGGGTCCGACAGACCGCTCTGCGTGAGGGTCCGACAGACTGTTGGGCGTGAGGGTCCGGCAGACTGTTCGGCGTGAGGGTCTGACAGACTGCTCTGCGTGAGGGTCCGACAGACTGCTCGGTGTGGGGGTCCGGCAGACTGCTCTGCGTGATGGTCCGACAGACTGCTGGGCGTGAGGGTTCGACAGACTGCTGGGCGTGAGGGTCCGACAGACTACTTGGTGTGAGGGTCCGACAGACTGCTCGGTGTGAGGGTCCGACAGACCGCTGGGCGTGAGGGTCCGACAGACCGCTGGGCGTGAGGGTCCGACAGACCGCTCTGCGTGAGGGTCCGACAGACCGCTCTGCGTGAGGGTCCGACAGACCGCTTGGGGTGAGGGTCCGACAGACCGCTCTGCGTGAGGGTCCGACAGACTGTTGGGCGTGAGGGTCCGGCAGACTGTTCGGCGTGAGGGTCTGACAGACTGCTCTGCGTGAGGGTCCGACAGACTGCTCGGTGTGGGGGTCCGGCAGACTGCTCTGCGTGATGGTCCGACAGACTGCTGGGCGTGTGGGTCCGACAGACTGCTGGGCGTGAGGGTCCGACAGACTACTTGGTGTGAGGGTCCGACAGACTGCTCGGTGTGAGGGTCCGACAGACTGCTCGGTGTGAGGGTCCGACAGACTGCTGGGTGTGAGGGTCCGACAGACTGCTCGGTGTGAGGGTCCGACAGACTGCTGGGCGTGAGGGTCCGACAGACTGCTCCGTGTGAGGGTCCGATAGACTGCTCGGTGTGAGGGTCCGACAGACTGCTGGGTGTGAGGGTCTGACAGACTGCTCGGCGTGAGGGTCCGATAGACTGCTCGGTGTGGGGGTCCGACAGACTGCTTGGTGTGAGGGTCCCATAGACTGCTGGGTGTGAGGGTCCGACAGACTGCTCTGCGTGATGGTCTGACAGACCGCTGGGCGTGAGGGTCTGACAGACTGCTGGGTGTGAGGGTCCGACAGACTGCTGGGTGTGAGGGTCCGACAGACTGCTCGGTGTGAGGGTCCGACAGACTGCTGGGCGTGAGGGTCCGACAGACTGCTCCGTGTGAGGGTCCGATAGACTGCTCGGTGTGAGGGTCCGACAGACTGCTGGGTGTGAGGGTCTGACAGACTGCTCGGCGTGAGGGTCCGATAGACTGCTCGGTGTGGGGGTCCGACAGACTGCTTGGTGTGAGGGTCCCATAGACTGCTGGGTGTGAGGGTCCGACAGACTGCTCTGCGTGATGGTCTGACAGACCGCTGGGCGTGAGGGTCTGACAGACTGCTGGGTGTGAGGGTCTGACAGACTGCTGGGTGTGTGGGTCCGACAGACTGCTGGGCGTGAGGGTCATAGACTGCTCGGTGTGAGGGTCTGACAGACTGCTGGGCGTGAGGGTCATAGACTGCTCGGTGTGAGGGTCTGACAGACTGCTGGGTGTGAGGGTCCGACAGACTGCTCTGCGTGAGCGTCCGACAGACTGCTCGGTGTGAGGGTCCGATAGACTGCTGGGCGTGAGGGTCCGATAGACTGCTGGGCGTGAGGGTCCGACAGACTTCTGGGCGTGAGGGTCCGACAGACTGCTCGGTGTGAGGGTCCGACAGACTGCTGGGTGTGAGGGTCCGACAGACTGCTCTGCGTGAGCGTCTTACAGACTGCTCGGTGTGAGGGTCCGATAGACTGCTGGGCGTGAGGGTCCGATAGACTGCTGGGCGTGAGGGTCCGACAGACTGCTGGGCGTGAGGGTCCGACAGACTGCTGGATGTGAGGGTCTGACAGACTGCTCTGTGTGAGGGTCCGACAGACTGCTCGGTGTGAGGGTCCGACAGACTGCTCTGTGTGAGGGTCCGACAGACTGCTCGGTGTGAGGGTCCGACAGACTGCTCGGCGTGAGGGTCCGACAGACTGCTGGGCGTGAGGGTCCGACAGACCTCTGGGCGTGAGGGTCCGACAGACTGCTCTGCGTGAGGGTCCGACAGACTGCTGGGTGTGAGGGTCCGATAGACTGCTCTGCGTAAGCGTCCGACAGACTGCTGGATGTGAGGGTCCGGCAGACTGCTGGATGTGAGGGTCCGACAGACTGCTGGGTGTGAGGGTCCGATAGACTGCTGGGTGTGAGGGTCTGACAGACTGCTCTGCGTGAGGGTCCGACAGACTGCTGGGTGTGAGGGTCCGGCAGACTGCTCGGTGTGGGGGTCCGCCAGACTGCTCGGTGTGGGGGTCCGGCTGGGCGTGAGGGTCCGACAGACTGCTGGATGTGAGGGTCCCATAGACTGCTGGATGTGAGGGTCTGACAGACTGCTCTGCGTGAGGGTCCGACAGACTGCTGGGTGTGAGGGTCCGGCAGATTGCTCGGTGTGGGGGTCCGCCAGACTGCTCGGTGTGGGGGTCCGGCTGGGCGTGAGGGTCCGACAGACAGCTGGATGTGAGGGTCCCATAGACTGCTGGGTGTGAGGGTCCGACAGACTGCTCTGCGTGATGGTCCGACAGACCACTGGGCGTGAGGGTCCGACAGTCTGCTGGGTGTGAGGGTCCGACAGACCGCTGGGGGTGAGGGTCCGACAGACCGCTGGGGGTGAGGGTCCGACAGACTGCTCGGTGTGAGGGTCTGACAGACTGCTGGGTGTGAGGGTCCGACAGACTGCTGGGCGTGAGGGTCATAGACTGCTCGGTGTGAGGGTCCGACAGACTGCTATGTGTGGGGGTCCGACAGACTGCTATGTGTGGGGGTCCGACAGACTGCTTGGTGTGAGGGTCCCATAGACTGCTGGGTGTGAGGGTCCGACAGACTGCTCTGCGTGAGGGTCCGACAGACAGCTGGGCGTGAGGGTCCGACAGACCGCTGGGCGTGAGGGTCCGACAGACCGCTCGGTGTGAGGGTCCGACAGACCGCTGGGCGTGAGGGTCCGACAGACCGCTGGGCGTGAGGATCCGACAGACAGCTCTGCGTGAGGGTCCGACAGACCGCTCTGCGTGAGGGTCCGACAGACCGCTCGGGGTGAGGGTCCGACAGACCGCTCTGCGTGAGGGTCCGACAGACCGCTCTGCGTGAGGGTCCGACAGACCGCTGGGCGTGAGGGTCCGACAGACCGCTCTGCGTGAGGGTCCGACAGACCATTGGTTGTGAGGGTCCGACAGACTGTTCGGCGTGAGGGTCCGACAGACTGCTGGGCGTGAGGGTCCGACAGACTGCTGGGCGTGAGGGTCCGTCAGACTGCTGGGCGTGAGGGTCCGTCAGACTGCTCGGTGTGAGGGTCCGACAGACTGCTGGATGTGAGGGTCTGTCAGACTGCTCGGTGTGAGGGTCCGACAGACTGCTGGATGTGAGGGTCCGACAGACTGCTCGGCGTGAGGGTCCGACAGACTGCTGGGTGTGAGGGTCCGACAGACTGCTCGGTGTGAGGGTCCGACAGACTGCTCGGTGTGAGGGTCCGACAGACTGCTGGGCGTGAGGGTCCGACAGACTGCTGGGTGTGAGGGTCCGACAGACTGCTGGGTGTGAGGGTCCGACAGACTGCTGGGTGTGACGGTCCGACAGACTGCTGGGTGTGACGTTCCGACAGACTGCTCTGTGTGAGGGTCCGACAGACCGCTCGGTGTGAGGGTCCGACAGACCGCTGGGCGTGAGGGTCCGACAGACCGCTGGGCGTGAGGGTCTGACAGACTGCTCGGCGTGAGGATCCGACAGACTGCTGGGTGTGAGGGTCCGATAGACTGCTCTGCGTGAGCGTCCGACAGACTGCTCGGTGTGAGGGTCCGATAGACTGCTGGGCGTGAGGGTCCGACAGACTGCTGGGCGTGAGGGTCCGACAGACTGCTGGATGTGAGGGTCCGACAGACTGCTCTGTGTGAGGGTCCGACAGACTGCTCGGCGTGAGGGTCCGACAGACCGCTCGGCGTGAGGGTCCGACAGACCGCTCGGCGTGAGGGTCCGACAGACCGCTGGGCGTGAGGGTCCGACAGACCGCTGGGCGTGAGGGTCCGACAGACCGCTCTGCGTGAGGGTCCGACAGACCGCTCTGCGTGAGGGTCCGACAGACCGCTTGGGGTGAGGGTCCGACAGACCGCTCTGCGTGAGGGTCCGACAGACTGTTGGGCGTGAGGGTCCGGCAGACTGTTCGGCGTGAGGGTCTGACAGACTGCTCTGCGTGAGGGTCCGACAGACTGCTCGGTGTGGGGGTCCGGCAGACTGCTCTGCGTGATGGTCCGACAGACTGCTGGGCGTGAGGGTTCGACAGACTGCTGGGCGTGAGGGTCCGACAGACTACTTGGTGTGAGGGTCCGACAGACTGCTCGGTGTGAGGGTCCGACAGACCGCTGGGCGTGAGGGTCCGACAGACCGCTGGGCGTGAGGGTCCGACAGACCGCTCTGCGTGAGGGTCCGACAGACCGCTCTGCGTGAGGGTCCGACAGACCGCTTGGGGTGAGGGTCCGACAGACCGCTCTGCGTGAGGGTCCGACAGACTGTTGGGCGTGAGGGTCCGGCAGACTGTTCGGCGTGAGGGTCTGACAGACTGCTCTGCGTGAGGGTCCGACAGACTGCTCGGTGTGGGGGTCCGGCAGACTGCTCTGCGTGATGGTCCGACAGACTGCTGGGCGTGTGGGTCCGACAGACTGCTGGGCGTGAGGGTCCGACAGACTACTTGGTGTGAGGGTCCGACAGACTGCTCGGTGTGAGGGTCCGACAGACTGCTCGGTGTGAGGGTCCGACAGACTGCTGGGTGTGAGGGTCCGACAGACTGCTCGGTGTGAGGGTCCGACAGACTGCTGGGCGTGAGGGTCCGACAGACTGCTCCGTGTGAGGGTCCGATAGACTGCTCGGTGTGAGGGTCCGACAGACTGCTGGGTGTGAGGGTCTGACAGACTGCTCGGCGTGAGGGTCCGATAGACTGCTCGGTGTGGGGGTCCGACAGACTGCTTGGTGTGAGGGTCCCATAGACTGCTGGGTGTGAGGGTCCGACAGACTGCTCTGCGTGATGGTCTGACAGACCGCTGGGCGTGAGGGTCTGACAGACTGCTGGGTGTGAGGGTCTGACAGACTGCTGGGTGTGTGGGTCCTACAGACTGCTGGGCGTGAGGGTCATAGACTGCTCGGTGTGAGGGTCTGACAGACTGCTGGGCGTGAGGGTCATAGACTGCTCGGTGTGAGGGTCTGACAGACTGCTGGGTGTGAGGGTCCGATAGACTGCTCTGCGTGATGGTCCGACAGACCGCTGGGCGTGAGCGTCCGACAGACCGCTGGGCGTGAGGGTCTGACAGACCGCTGGGCGTGAGGGTCTGACAGACCGCTGGGTGTGAGGGTCCGACAGACCGCTGGGTGTGAGGGTCCCACAGACTGCTGGGTGTGAGGGTCTGACAGCCTGCTCGGTGTGAGAACTCCGATAGTTTGCTCTGTGTGAGAAGGGTTTTCTTTCATTCTTCTTGGCTGCCTCCACTTTGGGCATGTGGTTTGCCAGCTGTGAATGCAGCAAGGGATTCACTCGGTTATGCAAACTGGTGAGAGCTTTGTGCTTGTTGAGATCTGTGTTGCCCTCCATACCCCTACCATCCACGTTCCTATCCAGACTTCTCCAAAAAGTTGAAATTGGGCTGGCATGCACCATTTGAACTGAAGCTCATTCTGCACTCCAACAGCCCTCTGAGGATCTTCTTCACGATCTCTGATCTGAAGAAGTTTCCCGTCATGTTCCCCTCAAGCTTTTCATCTTTCACCCTTAACCCATGACCTCCAGTTTGTATTCCCAGCCAACCTGCTTGCATTTACCCTAACTACCCCTCATAATTTTGCCTCTATCAAATCTCCTCGCAATCTTCAAATGGTTCCATTTGTTATCAGAGAATATATACAGTGCAAAGCCTGAAATACTTGTCTTCTACATTCCAAGGAATAAAGTCCTAACTTTCAATCTTTTCTTATAACTCATGTTGTCCTGTACCGCAACATCCTTGTAGGTAGGTGAGCAGAACTGCACAGTAGACTCGAAATGAGGCCTCACCAAAGTCTTGTACAACTTCAACAGGCCATCCCATCCCCAGTACTTTGATTTATGAAGGCCAATGTGCCAAAAGTTTTCTTTATGACCCAATCTACCTGTGACACCACTTTCAACGAATGATAGACCTCTATTCCCAGATCCCTTTGTTCTACCACACTCCTCAGTGCCCTACCTTTCACTGCGTAAGGCCCACCCTGGTTGGTCCTATCAAAGTGCAACACCTCACTTTGCATTAATCTCCGTCTGCCATTTTTCAGCCCCTATTTCCAGCTGGTCCAGATCCTGCTGCAGCTCTGATAATTTACCTCAATGTCCACTACACCTCCTATCTTGGTGTCATCTGCAAATTTGCTGATGCAATTAACCACATTATCATTCTGCTCATTGATAATAGATGACAAACAGCCTCTAGTCAAGAGAGACAACCATTTAGTACCATTCCCTGGCTTCTCCCATGAAGCTAATGTGTAACCCAATTTACTCCCTCATCTTGAATGTTAAGCGACTGAACCTTCTTGACCAACCTCCCATGTGGAGCCTTGTCAAATGCCATGTAGACAACATCCACTGGCTTTGCCTTCATCAACTTTCCAGGTAACTTCCTCAAAAAACTCTGTAAGATTGGTCATGACCGACTATGCTGTCGATCCCTAATCAGTCCCTGTCTATCAAAATGCTCACATATCCAATCCCTTGGAATACCTTCCAATAACTTTCCCACTATTGATGTCAGGCTCACTGGCCTACAATTTCCTGGTTTATTTTTAGAGCCTTTCTTAAACAACAGAACAACTTTAGCTATCCTCCAATCCTCTGGTACCTCACCTATCACTAAGAATTATTTAAATATCTCTGCTAGGGCCCCTGCAATTTCTGCACTAGCCTCCCCCAGGGTCTGAGGAAACACCTTGTCAGGCCCTGGGGATTGACCTCAAGACAGCAAACAGTCTCTCCTCTGTAATCTGTAAGGGGTCCATGAAGTTGATAATGCTTTGCCTCACTTCTATATACACCGTGCTGGTCTCCTGAATAAATACAGATGCAAAAATTCATTTAAGATCTTCCTACGAAACACATCTTTCCCTCCCCCCCTTTCTGCTTTCCGTGGGATCGCTCCCTATGCGACTCTGCTCCATTCATCCCTCCCCCCGGTCTCCCTCCTGGCATTTATCCTTGCAAACAGAACAAGTACTCCAGCTGCCCCTACGCCTCCTCCCTCACTACAGTACACGGCCCCAATCACTCCTTCCAGGTGAGGCGACTCTTCACCTGTGAGTCGGTTGGGGTCATATACTGTGCTCGGTGCTCCCACTGTGTCCTGTATATCGATGAGGCACAACGTAGATTGGGAGACAGCTTCACCAAACGTCTACACTCCTTCTGCTAGAGCAAGCAGGATCTCCCACCGGTCACCCATTTTAATTCCACTTCCCATTCCCGTTCCCATTCCGATATGTCCATCCATGGCCTCCTCCACTGTCGGAATGAGGCCACACTTAGGTTGGAGGAACAACACCTTATATTCTGTTTTGGTAGCCTCCAACCTGATGGCATGAACATCGATTTCTCAAACTTCCAGTAATGCCTCCCCCATCTACCCCCACCATTCCCCATCCCCTTTTCTGTCTCGTGTTATCTCCTTGCCTGCCCATCGACTGCCTCTGGGACTCCTTCCCCCTCCCCCCCGCCCCACACACCCTTTTAAAATTTCTTCCATGGCCTTCTGTCTCTTTCACCGATCAACTCCCTAGCTCTTTGCTTCATCCCTCCCCCTCCGAGTTCCACCTATCACCCGGCATTTCTCTCTCCCTTCCCCCCGCCTTTCAAATCTACTCCTCAGCATTTTTTCTCCAGTCCTGCCGAAGGGTCTCGGCCTGAAACATGGACTGAGCCTTTTTCCATAGATGCTGTCTGGCCTGCTGAGTTCCTCCAGCATTTTGTGTGTGTTTTAAAGATCTTCCCCATCTCTTTTCACTCCACGCATAGATGGCCACTCTGATGTTCCAGAGGAACAATTTTGACACTTGCAATTCTTTTGTTATTAACATATCTGTAGAATCCCTTAGGATTCTCCTTCACCTTGTCAGCAAGGGCAACCTCATATCTTCTTTTAGCCCTCCTGATTTCTTTCTTAAGTTTTCTGTTGTATTTCTTTTCCTCCGTAAGCACCTGATTTGTTCCTACCTGCCTATACCTGCTATGCACCATTTTCTCGTAGCCAGGGTCTCGATATCTCTTGAAAACCAAGGTTCCCTAAATCTGTTATAACCATATATCTTTATCTTTTGTTCTGACGGGCACATACGAGCTTTGTACTCTCAAAATTTCACTTTTGAAAGCCTCCCACTTACCAAGTATATCTTCGTCAAAGCTGCCTGTCCCAATCCACACTTGCCAGATCCTTTCTGATACCATCCAAATTGGTCTTTCTCCAATTTAGAATCTGAACCTGCAGACCAGACCTATCTTTCTGCATAATTACATTGAAACTACTGGCATAATGATCACGAGCTGCACAGTGTTCCCCTACACAAACACCTGCCCCGTCTCATTCCCTAATAGGAGGTGAAGTATTGCACACTCTCTTGTTGCGACTTCCACGTACTGGTTAAGGAAACCTCCCTGAA
This sequence comes from Mobula hypostoma, assembly GCF_963921235.1. Lineage (NCBI taxonomy): Eukaryota > Metazoa > Chordata > Chondrichthyes > Myliobatiformes > Myliobatidae > Mobula > Mobula hypostoma. The sequence continues at coordinate 28,401,547 of NC_086106.1, forward strand.
CACACTTAACAAACTGTACCCTATCTAGTTCTTGTATAGTATTGGAGTCCCTGTCAATTTGTGGAAAGTTAAAATCATCTACTAACTTGTTTCTTGCAGCAGTCTATGATCGCTCTACAAATTTGTTCCTCTAAATACCGTGGACTGTTGGGTGTCTGTAATATAGCCCCATTAATGTGGCTGTACCTTTCTTATTCCTCACTTCTACCCATAACACCTCCCTGGACGAGCTCTCCAGTCTGTCCTGACTGAGCACTGCCAGGACATTTTCCCAGACTAGTAAGGCCACCCCTCCCTCCTTTAATCCCTCGCACTCTGTCATGTCTGAAACAACAGAACCCTGGAATATTGAGCTGCCAGTCCTGCCCCTCCTGCCCCTCCTGCAACCAAGTCTCACTGCTGGCTACAATACAAGCCCACGTGTTGGTCCTGCTGCTTTGGTGGTTGACACAAAACAGTGTATGCCCTGATGTACGTGTTATAAATAAATCTGAATCTCAGTGACCAGTGAACTCACCAATGGAGATAAACTATAAATTGCCATGAGTGATGTAGAGGATTTCAACCTGAAACATCACAGTTCCATCCTTCTCGCACCCCAACCCTCCACCAGGTGCTGCTCGGCTTGCTGAGTTCCTCCAGACTCTGGCGTCTGAAATCTCGTGTGTCCATTGTGACCATTCCAGATAAAGAGACTGGCTTCGTAGGGAGAGGTGTCTGGCATGGAAACAGACCCGCTGGGTCCGCGGAGCCCTCTCCGACTGTGACCCCCGCTGATTTACGCGAGCCTTACGTTAATCTCACTTGTAGACACGAGAATGTGGAGCAACTGACGGAACTCAGCGGGGTCGGGCAGCACCTGTGGAGGGAAGTGGGTGGTTCGGGTTTCCAGTCAGGTCCCTTCATCTGGTCTTCACCTGATTCTCGCAACTCCCCCACCACCAGAATCTATCAATCTCTCACTCTCTCACACACACACTCACTCTGTGCAGGGGCAAATCTCCCCACCCGCCTGCACGTCTTTGCGATACGGGAGGGGTAAGATGCAGACTCCACACAGACGAGATTGAACCCAGGTTTCGAGCTCCGCGAGGCAGATGTGGATACTCTGAAGTGTGAACACCGAGTATTAGACCAGCTGGCCAGTGGTTTGTACCTGTGCTGATCCACGATCCTTCTGCCTTTGAAAGGCCGATGACCACTGGGTTGTTGCCCGCTCCTTGACAAACTAATGGGCTAACGGGTGGGGGTCGTGAGGTTTATGTGCCGGAGAGGGATTTCAGGCTCGATTTGAAATGGAGCTGACGATAAGCTGTCTGAGTCCCTGACTGGGTCAATGTCTGTTGCACAGATTAGGTGGAATGGAAAACACGAGAAGGTTATCTCGAGGGGAGGAAAGTCCAGAGGGGTTTCGGAACCATCCAACAGAATTACCCAGGGAGAAGGGGCCGGGGCACAGCGACCGATCCAAGGTTTTCTGGGGCGCCGAGGCCGTGGGCCGTCCAGCAGAAATTGCGACTCCACTCCGGAACCAAATGTAATGAAACACGTTCAGGGTGGCGGGTGACGGCGGCCGTGAATAAAACATCAGCACAGGGCAAAATCACATGTAGGGTGAAAGTGTCAACGGACACAAACCCCAGAAAACCGACAGCTGAAGGCGGGAGTACAATCTAATTGAAAAGCCCAAATAGAGTGGACATGGAGGGCGTGTGTCCTGCAAGGGGAGAGTCTCGGACCAGGGGCCACGGCCTCAGACTGGAAGAATATCTCTTCAGAACAGAAATGAGGTATTTCTGTAGACAGAAGGTGGTGAATGGGTGGAATTCACTGCCACAGACCGCGGTGGAGGCCAAGTCTTTGGGTATCTATAACGTGGAGGCTGATAGGTTCTTGATTAGTAAAGGTATCAAAGGTTGCGGGGAGAAGGGAGACGAATGGGGTTGAGAGGAATAATAAATCAGCCATGATGTGTGTGTGTACACACACACCCCTATAATGGATTCTGTTAATTAACCAGAATCCGCTGTGTGTGTGTGTGTGTGTGTGTATAAAATCTACTGTACTGTCACAAAATCACACATTTCATGACATTTATTAGCGATAGTAAATCTAATTCTGATATTGTGGCGTCTACATCACTGGCCTTTTCTGTTTTAAATTCATTTTACAGGGTGTCAACGATGGATTCACAGACGACAGACTCTGAGCAAACGACACACCACAATCATCCGGATCTGCTGGGATCGGAACATCATCGGCCTCGGACCGTGGAGGGAATAGGCTCCCTCCCCAGGGAGGAGGAGTGGTTTCCGTGCCCCGAGAGCGAGCGGGGCCTCGGCTGCGTTGCTGGACTGTCCAGGCACCAGTGCAGCCACACCGGCGAGAAACCGTGGAAGTGTGGGGACTGTGGGAAGGGGTTCAGCTACCCTTCCCAGCTGGAGATGCACCGGCGCAGTCACACCGGCGAGAGGCCGTTCACCTGCTCGGTGTGCGGGAAGGGCTTCACTCAGTTAAGCCACCTGCCTCGGCATTACCAGGTTCACTTCGTGGAGAAACTGTTCACCTGCTCGGTGTGCGGCAAGGGCTTCACTCAGTCGTCCAGCCTGCTGACGCACCAGCGGCTGCACACCGGCGAGAGGCCGTTCAGCTGCTCCGTGTGCGGGAAGCGTTTCACTCGCTCCTCCCACCTCCTGGCGCACCAGCGAGTGCACACCGGCGAGAGGCCGTTCGTCTGCTCCGTGTGCGCGAAGGGCTTCCGCAGTTCGTCCAACCTGCGCAAGCACCAGCGAGTCCACAAGTGACTGCAGGGGTTGGAACCCGCGGCTGGGAGTTGAGCCAGGCTCACTCTCACAGCTGTAGGTTGTATCCGCTGATGCTGAACCGGGCAGGAGGGCAAATAAATCAGATAATCGCTGGACAGCCCAGTCTGTTCCCTTTTTAATATCCAACATTAAACTCGGCACCAGACATTGGGTTCAGGTCCGACACCCGGTGTGGCCTATATGGAGCTACCACATCCTCTGTGACTACGTGACTTTTCGTTCCCCAGTTTCATCGAACATTACAGGCCAACCCTTTAACCTGATCAATCTAACCTGTCCCTCTTACATAACCCATTTTTCTATCATCCATGTGCCTTTCCAAGAGTTTCTTAAATGTCCCAATTGTATCTGCCTCCGCCCTCACCTCAACAGGCCGCTCCGTAAATAATTTACAATCACCGTAAAATTATGTCCCCTCATGTTAGTGATTTCCACCCTGAGAACAAGTCTCGGGCTATCCACTCTATGCCACTTAACATCTTGTACACCTCTATCAAATCATCTCACATCCTTCTTTGCTCCAAAGAGAAAAGCCCTACCTCACTCAACCTATCACCGTTAGTCCAGACAGCATCCTGGTAAATCTCCTCCGCACCCTCTCTAAAACTTCCATATTCTTCCTGTAATGAAATGAACACAATTTTCCAAGTGTGGTGCAACCGGGGTTTTATAGAACTGCAGCCTTGCCTTGCTGCTCCTGAACTCCGACAAGCCAGGAGGAGAAGTGAGGTAGCGTTTGAGATGTTGCCCATCAGCCATTTCTCCTGCTGAAAAGTCGAGAACCAGAGTTCCCCAAGTCCACACCTCTAAACCACAACAGCCTCCACCTTCAGCGGATGATCAGTTATTGCGCTTCTGTTGTCAGATACATACTCCTCTCACTACTCTTTCAGCATGGCTTTCTCACCTTGTGTTCTTCCAGCTCCATCTACCAGACTCTGTCTCATGGTGCATCCCCACCTCGTTCCTTCCTGCCGTCCAGAGATCCAAACAGCCCTTCAGGGGGAAGCTGTGATTCACTTGAACTTCTTCCCATCCACTCACTGCATTCTGTGCTCACGATGGGCCTCCTCAACACCAGAGGAACCAAACACTGGGTCACCGCTCTGTGGGGAATCTGCAGGAGGGACCCTGGTCTCCCGGTGACCGGTCACTTTAATTCTCCATCCCGACCCAATCCCCGGCTCGGTTACAATGAGGCCAAACATGACCTCTCACCTCCCATGTTTGAATCAGAAATGGCCATTTCTGTCCGTCAGCATTTCACTCAGTTTTTTATTGTCCTTTCGTATGGACTGGCCTGCTGTGCATGTGCTGCCACCTCACCATTTACCAGCAGAGAAGCTTAATGTGCCTCTATCGGCCTCTCTAACCTGATTGATCAAAATATTCCATTTGTTCTACCCAACTCTCCTGAAAACAAGCATTTCTTTCCAATTTGCAAACTTCTGACAAGGGAACATTAGCTGTTCCGCTTTCCACAGATGCTGCCCAACCTGCTGAGTATTTCTTCCATTTACTGTTTTTATTTCAGAATCTCTGCCTCTGCTGTCAACAAAACGCTTTCAGCAGCGGTTTGCTCCAGCCGAAAGGGGAATCAAAATGATGATTATCAAAGTGGAGAGAGACACTGATATTCCAAGGGCTGGATCTAGCAGGTCCAACAAGTAGTTAGGAAGGCAAATGGCATTTTGGCCATTATTCCAAACAGCTTGGAGTTTAAGAATAAATGTGACGTGTGAGTGGAGCAAGAACGGCAACGGAGCAGTTTGGTTAAATGTTTTTACAGAGTCATATTAGTGACTGTACATGCTGGGCAACTGACAGTGTGGAAGCAATGAACCAGTCCCACCAAAATGAAAACGTGCACTCGGGAGCCCATGCTAAGACAGAGATCCCTCCGTATGCAGGGGCCCAGTCGGTACACCGCACAATCAGCTTGCTGAAATTGATCTGATATGGTTCAATAAGGGGATTTTGTAACTGCCATAGTGGATGTTGGCGAGCCCACACCCAGAAAACCATGCACAGTTTTGGTCCTCTTATCTAAAAAAAACAAGGATGCAGTTTAAAGGAGACTCAGCAGATGAACACCACAAGGAAAAGGAGCAGAATTAGGTCATTCCATTCTGACTGATTTATTACCCATCTCAACCCCATTCTCCTGCCTTCTCCCCATAGACTTCGACACCCTGACTAATCAAGAACACATCAACCTCCGCTTTAAATATACCCCAATACCTTGGCCTCCACAATGACACTCACAGATTCAGCACCCTCAGGCTAAAGAAATTCCCCCTCATCTCTGTTCCAAAGAGACTTCCTTGTGTCCTGAGGCTGTGCCCTTTGGTCGTGGATGCCCCCACTATGGGAAAAATCATCTCACAGCCAGTCTATCGAGGCCTTTTTGTCAGCATTCTATCGGCAAATTTGTCGATGACACCAGGGTTGGGGGTGTAGTAGACAGCAAGGAAGGTTATCATGGCTTGCAGAGGGATCTGGATCAGTTGGAATTTAATCAAGACAGGTGCGAGGTATATGATCAACCAGGGTAGGGCACTGAGGAGTGTGGTAGAACAGAGGGATATGTGAATACAGGTCCACAATTCGTTGAAAGTGGTGTCTCAGGCAGATTGGGCCATAAAGAAAACTTTTGGTACATTGGCCTTCATAAATCAAACTACAGGAGATGGGATGTTAAGTTGAAGTTGTACAAGACATTGGAGAGGTCTGATTTGGAGTATTGTTTGCTATTTTGGTCACCTACCTACAGGAAAGATGTAAATAAGATGGAAAGAGTACAGGGAATATTTACAAGGATGTTGCCCAGTGTGGAGGACCTGAGTTATAAGGAAAGATCGAATAAGGTTGGACTTTATTCCTTAAAACCTAAAAGATTGAGGGTGGAGATTTGATAAAATCCTTTCACCACTGAGGTTGGGTGGGACTACAATTAGAGGTCATGGGTTAAGGGTGAAAGGTGAGAAGTTTAAGGAGCACACAACTGGAAGCTTCTTCACAGAGGGTCGAGAGAGTGAAACGAGCTGTCAGCACAAGTGGTTCATGTGAGCTCGATTCCAACATTTAAGAGAAGTTTGGATGGAAGGGGTGTGGAGGGCTGTGGTCCCGGAGCAGATCGATGGGAGTATGGACGGTTTAAGTGCCAGTATGGAGTAGATGGGCGGAAGGATCTCATTCAGTCAGTCCTGTACTTTTCTTTGACTCTATATCAAAAACCGTATTTCTGCCACATTCGACAGTCGCCAATATGCCTACCGCCAGAACCGATCTACAACAGATGCCATAACATCTGACACGTACCTGGCCCTGACACATCTAGAAATGTCAGAGTGTTGTTTCTGGATTTCAGTTCGGCACTCAGTACTGTTGTCCCACAGACTTAGTTCAGCAAACTCCTACTCCTCGGTCTAAGTACGCCATTGAGCAAGTGGGTGTCGAACTTAGTAATGGACAGACCGCAGATAGTCAGGATACACACCTGCTCCTCCCTCCCCATCATCCTCAACACGGGTGCACCCCCACCCCTTCCCCAGGGGTGTGTGCTGAGCCCATTGCCGTACACTCAGGTCACCCATGACTGCGCGGCCAAAGGCCCGAGCATCACATCGTCAAGTTTGCTGATGACACGGCGGTGGGGGCAGAGAGTCTCGTCACCAATGACAATGAGACGACCTGGGCAGATACCTCTTCCTTAATGTCAGCAAGACAAAGTCGATAGAACTCGCACCAATCTCACATCCCCCTTTACATCGGCGGCACAGCAATGGAAACTGCGAGCGGTTTCAAACTCTTGGGAGCGCTCATCACCCACAAGCTCTCGTGGTCCCAGAACACGTCTTACATCGCCAGGGAAGCTGGCCAGCAGCTCTACTGGACTTCCCACATCCATACCGACGTCATTCTGCAGTAGAGGGTGTCCTGACAGGTATGCGTCACTGTTTGGTATGGAAACTGTACTGCGGCTGTGTTTTTATGGTGTTCTTTACCCGTCCTGGTTTTCTGATGCTGCGTCCGATCGGAGTAACAATTATTTCATTCTCCTTCACACTTGTGCGCAGAAAATGATATTAAACAGTCTTAAAGGGTCGGGGAATGCGGCACAGAAGAGGAGCTGGTTTCAGCCGTGACCACATAGGACACGGTTGAGGTACGAAGCGGCCGATTACTGCTTCTACTTCCTGTTGCCAACATCAGACTGTCCGCGCAGTCCAAACTGACGAGCATTTCAGTATGTGCGCGTGTTTTCATCACCTTGTTGGATCCATTGCGACCATCTCGCCACGTGAAATATTGCCTTTCATTTAAAAAAAGCACAGAAGCGAGAGAGGTACAGGCTGTCACTGTCATCTGACAGTCGACAAAGGACTACATAATTTGTTTTCCATCCCATAAACTTCGAAACATATTCAAATGTTTGTACATGTATCCCTGAAATAAAATGGCTTGGCTGTACATTAATTGTTATGACCGGCTGTCCTTGGACACGCGGGTATAAACCGCTCACACAATACACTGGAAACAGGAGCAAACCTATTCGGTACCCGAAGCCGCAACTCCTCGATACGGTCGTGTAGCGGCCAGAGGTACACGTGACAGAGCTAATCTAATCTTTGTGCTCCGGTAGCGTTGCGGTTCGGGGCGTTGGAGATCCGAGAGTAATTCTGGGGCCACCTAGCAGGAGTTTGTATTTTCTAGTGAGTGTTTCGGTTCCCTCCCACCGTCCAAAGGCGTACTGGTTGGTAGGTTAATTAGGCAGTGCAAACTGTCCTGTGATTAGACTAATGTTTAAACGGGTGGCGTGGCTCTGGGCCGGATGGGCTGCTCCGTTCCGTATCTCTGAACAAACACATCAATAGATTTGAACTTTATGGAAGTTGAGTTTAAATACTATCTTTATTTGTCAGGTGTACATTGTCACATCAGTGAACATTGCGTCAGGCTACGCTTCCCACACCAATATAGTGTGCCCACAACTAACCCGACTTAACCCTAGCCGTTTAAAAATGCATCCCCCTCCCCACTTTAAATACATATTAGACACCTTATGATCAGGCCCCCACAAGTCGGTCCAGAGCCGCCTGGTGCTTGTTATGAAATGACCTGTTACCACCATCCATTCAGTCAGTGCGGTACAAATACTGTTTGAAACTCCAAAAGCAGCACCCCGTTTGCTTCAGAAAGGATGTTCACTCCCGGTAGGCACATTTAGAGGCCGCCGATCTCGACCTTGCATTCTCTCTTTACTCAGATCTTCCGGTGAGACTGACGCCGCTGATGCCAGCTCTCCCAGCAGCGCAGCACCGACAGTCCCATTTCGGCGTGGTCGCGTAGTGGTTAGCGCATCGCTTTACAGTGCTGGCCGTCTGAACTGAGTATCTGCATTCTCCTGTGACCATAATACCATGAGACTATAAGATTTAGGAACAGAATTAGGCCATTAGGCCATCGAGCCTGCTGCGTCATTCCATCATGGCTGATATACTATCCCCCTCAACGCCATACTCTTGCCTTCTCCCCGTAACCTCTGACACCCCTAGAGATCAAGAACCTGCTTTAAATATACCCAATGACTTGGCCTGCACAGCCGTCGATGGCAATGAATTCCACAGATTCGCCACTTTCTGGCTAAAGAAATTCCCCATCTCTGTTCTGAAGGGACATCCTGAGGCTGCACCCTCTATAGGAGACTCCCTCACTACGGGAAACATCATCTCCACGTCCGCTCTAGGCTCTTCAATATTCAATACGTTTCAATGAATTCCGCCTTCCCCCACGCCCACCCCCGCCCCCATCACTCCTGGAAACTCAAGCGAGTACAGGCCCAGAACCATCAAGCCCTTTTCATACGTTAACCCTTTCATTTCCCATAATCATTCTCGTAAAACTCCTCTTCACCCTCTCCAATGCCAGCACATCGTTTCCGAAATAAGGCGCCCAAAGCTGCTCACATGTGTGATCTGATAAAATGCCTAATAAAACCTCAGCATTGCGTCCTTGCTTTTTTAAATTTTAAAATTAATGCTGGCATTGCATTTGTCTTCCTTACCACCAACTCAATATAACCATATAACAATTACAGCGCGGAAACAGGCCATCTTGGCCCTTCTAGTCCAGGTCAAACTCTTACTTTCACCTCGTCCCACCGACCTGCACTCAGCCCATAACCCTCCATTCCTTTCCTGTCCATATATCTATCCAATTTAACTTTAAACGACAACATCGAACCTGCTTCAACCACTTCTGCTGGAAGCTCATTCCACACATCTACCACTCTCTGAGTAAAGAAGTTCCCCCTCATGTTACCCCTAAACTTTTGCCCTTTAACTCTCAACTCATGTCCTCTTGTTTCAATCTCCCCCATTCTCAATGGAAAAAACCTATCCACGTCAACTCTATCAATCCCCCTCATAATTTTAAACACCTCTATCAAGTCTCCCCTCAACCTTCAAAGCTCCAAAGAATAAAGACCTAACTTGTTCAACCTTTCTCTGTAACTTAGGTGCTGAAATCCAGGTGACATTCTAGTAAACCTCCTCTATACTCTCTCTATTTTGTTGACATCTTTTCTATAATTCAGTGACCAGAACTGTACACAATACTCCAAATTTGGCCTCACCAATGCCTTGTACAATTCTAACATTACATCCCAACTTCTATACTCAATGCTCTGATTTATAAAGGCCAGCATACCTAAAGCTTTCTTCACCACCCTATCCACATGAGATTCCACCTTCAGGGAACTATGCACCATTATTCCTAGATCCTTCTGTTCTACTGCATTCCTCAATGCCCCACCATTTACCATGTATGTCCTATTTTGATCAGTCCTACCAAAATGTAGCACCTCACACCTATCAGGATTAAACTCTATCTGCCATCTTTCAGCCCACTCTTCTAACTGGCCCAAACCTTTCTGCAAGTTTTGAAAACCTATTTCATTATCCACAACACCATCTATCTTATTATCATCTGCTTACTTACTAATCTAATTTACCACCCCATCATCCAGATCATTAATATATATGACAAATAACATTGGACCCAGTACAGATCCCTGAGGCACACCACTAGTCACTGGCCTCCAATCTGACCAACATTTATCCACCACTACTCTCTGGCGTCTCCCATCCAGCCACTGTTAAATCTATCTTACTACTTCAGTATTAATCCCTAACGATTGAACCCTTCCTAACTAACCTTCCATGTGGAACCTTGTCAAAGGCCTTACTGAAGTCCATATAGACAACATCCACTGCTTTACCCTCGTCAATTTTCCTGGCAACCTCTTCAAAAAATTCAATAAGATTTGTCAAACATGACCTTCCATGTACAAATCCATGTTGACTGTTCCTAATCAGACCCTGCCTATCCAGATAATTATATATACCATCTCTAAGAATACTTTCCATTAATTTACCCACCACTGACATCAAACTTACAGGCCAATCATTACTCTTAGAAGCCTTTTTAAACAATGGAGCAACATGAGCAATACGCCAATTCTCCGGCACCATCCCCGTTTCTAATGACATTTGAAATATTTCCGTCAGAGACCCTGCTGTTTCTACACTAACTTCCCTCAAGGACCTGGGGAATATCCTGTCAGGACCCGGACACTTATCCACTTTTATATTCCTTAAAAGCGCCAGTACTTTTTCTTCTTTAATCGCCATAGTTTCCATAACTTCCCTACTTGTTTCCCTTACCTTACACAATTCAATATCCTTCTCCTTAGTACATACCGAAGGAAAGAAATTGTTCAAAATCTCCCCATCTCTGCAAGTTAACTTTGAGGGAATCCTGCACGAGGACTCCCCAAGACCCTTTGCACCTCTGATTGCTGAATCTGCTCCCTGTTTAGAAAATAGTCCACATCTTTATTCCTTCATACAGTTCCCTACACTTCAATCCATCTGCCACTGTTTTGGCCATTCTCCTAACCTGATTAAGTACCTCTGCAGGCTCAAGACTACCTGCCTGTCCAACTATCTTTGTATCGTACGCAAAGCTGGCCACAAGGCCATCAATTCTGGGGGGGTTCCCCCCCCATTCGAAAGACATACAGGTTAGGGTTAGGCTGAGTAAATTGTGGGCGTGCTTTGTTAGCTCTGGGCGCATGTTGAGAGTTGTGGGCTGCTCAACATGATCCTCCCTGGTCTGATTTGCTGCCGACAAATCGTTTTGCTGCACACATGACAAATAAGGCTAATCTAATATTTAACTTTGTCAACAGTCAATAAACCGGTGGGGGGGGGGGGGAGTACGATGACAGCATCAGTCATCCAAGGCTAATCTGTGACCTTGCCCGCAGGGTCCACACTTGGTATCTTAATCCGTAAATTGACAACCAGTCAATAATTTTATATTTCAAGTTTACAAATCGCTCAACATCAGTACCCACGGGTGGAAACAAAATGCTCTTCAGCTATCTTCGATACCAGAAAAAGTTTATTAAAATTCTTTCAGAACAACGCCTTAAAGAGGCAACACACCGGATGCTGGCGATCAAGATCATTTGTTTGGTATTTGTGAAAAATATTAGAATCAGATTTAGAATTGGGATCAGTTTTCTTTAGGGATCAGAATCAGAATATTAATCTCCAGTCCGCTGTAGGAGCTGTTAACATCATTGAAACGAGCCCACATTGTGACACTGAGCATGCCCAGCCCTGAATATCATTACCAGAAGCAACAACGGCGGAATGGAGCCCCTGCGGTTATTTGACCTCTCTGGGGCTTCACAGTCTGGGTGATCGACTCCCCGCACAGGGAAAACTCTCCCCTCCTCCAAGTTTGAGTGCAGCGGTGAACAACTGCTCTCCAAATGGGCAACTAACAGCTTCAATAGACCGTCCCTGTACCTCAGCAGTGAGGTCACTCAGCTGGAGGCTCGTCCCATACACAATATGTTGATGGTTGCTCCCCATTGTGAATCGAGATATTTGCTGCCACATTCATATGTTGTGGCCATTGGAGACTTGGATGGCCCAGGGGCATGAATGGTTGCTTCGAGTGCCAGGCTTTAGATGTTTCAGGAAGGACGGGGAGGGAGGTAAAAGTGGTGGGGGCACGGCACTGTTGATCAGAGAGAGTGTCACGGCTGCAGAAAAGGTGGAAGACATGGAGAGATTGTCCACAGAGTCTCTGTGGGTGGAAGTTAGGAACAGGAAGGGTTCAATAGCTCTTCTGGGTGTTTATTATAGACCACCCAACAGTAACAGGGGCATCGAGGAGCAGAGAGGGAGACCAATTTTGGAAAGGTGTAATGATAACAGGGCTGTCATGGTGGGAGATTTTAATTTCCCAAATATTGATTGGCATCTCCCTAGAGCAAGGGGTTTACATGGGGTGGAGTTTGTTAGGTGTGTTCACGAAGGTTTCCTGACACAATGTGTAGATAAGCCTACAAGAGAAGAGACTGTACTTGATTTGGTATTGGGAAATGAACCTGGTCAGGTGTCAGATCCTTCAGTGGGAGAGCATCTTGGAGATTGTGATCACAATTCTATCTCCTATACCATAGTGTTGGAGAGGGATAGGAACAGACAAGTTAGGAAAGCATTTAATTGGAATAAAGGGAAATATGAGGCTATCAGGCAGGAACTTGGAAGCATAAATTGGGAACAGATGTTCACAGGGAAACGTACGGAAGAAATTTGGCAAATGTTCAGGGGATATTTGCGTGGAGTTCTGCACACATTCCAATGAGACAAGGAAAGGATGGTACGGTACAGGGACCGCAGTGTACAAAGGCTGTTGTAAATCGAGTCAAAAAGAAGAGCTTACGTAAGGTTCAAAAAACTAGGTAATGATAGAGATCTAGAAGATTATAAGCCTAGCAGGAAGGAGCTTAAGAAAGAAATGAGGAGAGCCAGAAGGGTCCATGAGAAGGCCTTGGTGAATGGGATTAAGGAAAACCCCAAGGCATTCTACAAGTATGTGAAGAGCTGAAGGATAAGACGTGAGAGAATAGGACCAATCAAGTGTGACAGTGGAAGAATGTGTATGGAACCGGAGGAGATAGCAGAGGTACTTAATGAGTACTTTGCTTCAGTATTCACTACGGAAAAGGATTTTGATGATTGCAGGGATCCCTTACAGCGGACTGAAAAGCTTGAGCATGTAGATATTAAGAAAGAGGATGTGCTGGAGCTTTTGGAAAGCATGGTTAGATAAGTCACTGGGACCGGACAAGAGGTAACCCAGGCTGCTGTGGGAGGCGAGGGAGGAGATTGCTCAGCCTCTGGCGATGATCTTTGCATCATCAATGGGGACAGGAGAGATTCCGGAGGATTGGATGTTTGCGGATGTTATTCCATTGTTCAAGAAAGGGAGTAGAGATAGCCCAGGAAATTTATAGACCAGTGAGTATTACTTCAATGGTTGGTAAGTTGATGGAGAAGATCCTGAGAGGCAGGATTTATGAATATTTGGAGAGGCATAATATGATGAGGAATAGTCAGCATGGCTTTGTGAAAGGCAGGTTGTGCCTTATGAGCCTGATTGAATTTTTTGAGGATGTGACTAAATACATTGATGGAGGTAGAACAGTAGATGTAGTGTATATAGATTTCAGCAAGGTATTTGATAAGGTACCCCATGCGAGGCTTATTGAGAAAGTAAGGAGGCATGGGATCCAAGGGGACATTGCTTTGTGGATCCAGGAATGGCTTGCCCACAGAAGGCAAAGAGCGGGGAGCAAACGACACAGCGTCCACACACACCGGGGTTTGGGGATGGGACGAGCCGTCTCAGTCTCACGGGTTTGGCGGGACCGGAGAGCGTTTTCCCTGGACTTGCGCAGCCAAGGAAACCAGGGGGGTTCACACACCACGTGCTGGAGGAGCTCAGCAGGTCAGGCGGCACTCACGGATGGAACTAACCGGTCAACGTTTCGGGCCAAGACCCCGGATTGATTCCCATGCACAGACGCTGCCTGACCTACTGAGCTCCTCGTTGTGTGTGTATCACTCTAGTTTTCTACCTCGTGTCCATGCTGTCTTCTCACTGTGGCCATTCCACAACCTACAGACTCACTTTCAAGGATTCAGCAAGTCATATTCTCAGTATTATTTATTATTACTCGTGTTTTTTTGTATATTTACAGTTTACCTTTTGCATTTTGGTTGTCGGTATGTGTGCAGTTTTGCCACTGACTCTTTTGTACTTCTGTGCTTTACTGTAAATCACATGGACTGAGGAGGGGCCATTTTCTGACTGTCAACCCATTTAAAACTCAGTTCTCTGGGACACTGTCAGGGTGACTGCGTGTGCACGTGGTGAACGCTGTGAGCGCACACTCACTCCAGTGGACGTCATGGACACGAGTATAAATCAGTACTGAAGTCTGCAATCCTCACCCAGGACAGATCTACACCCAGCACCGCCCCACCGTGATGTTCAGGTGTGGGTGGATTGCCAGACCGTCGGGATGTCATCAGCACGCAATTCCGGTCTGTAAATCCCTTCCTTCTGAGGCTGTGCAAAAGGATTTCCCAAAAATAAATTGCTGAGGGTTAGACGGAAATTCAGAGCTGAGGGCTTCCCCGTTTCTCTGGTCAGCTGGGACTCCAGGCTCCAGCCTGACGCCACGGGGCTCGGAGGATTGACCGTCAAAGCTAAAATGTTAAACTGAGAGCCGCATGTTCTCTCAGGTGGACCCAGGCAAACACTGGGTCTGAGTGTCCGAAATCATCCAGGACCCTGACAGTGGAGGGAGAGGAAGCAGACTGAGGCTGCTGAATTTAGAATTTATTTTTAAAATCTTACATCCATCCCACAACGTGAGGGAGTAAAAGTCCTTGCGTTATGGCTCCGTTGAATTTGAAAATCCAATGGCCTGTGGGAAGGAGCCCTCACTTGTGAATCTGCTGGTGCTTCCAGAGGTTGGATGAATAGGCGAATCGCTTCTTACACACGGGGCAGGTGTAGGGCCTCTCCCCGGTGTGCAGTCGCTGGTGCGTCACCAGGTTGGAGAGCTGAGCAAAGCTCTTCCCGCACGCCGGGCAGGTGTAGGGCCTCTCGCCGGTGTGAACCCGCCGGTGCGTCAGCAGGGAGGACGACTGAGTGAACCCTTTCCCGCACTCGGCGCAGGTGAACGGCCTGGCCCCGGTGTGGACCTGCTGGTGCCTCACCAGCTGGGAGGACAGAGTGAAGCCCTTCCCGCACTCGGAGCAGACAAACGGCCTCTCCCCCGTGTGAACCCGCCGGTGCGACAGCAGGGAGCTGGGCTGGGTGAAGCCCTTCCCGCACTCGGAGCAGGTGAACGGCCGCTCCCCGGTGTGGAACCGCTGGTGCCTGAGAAGGTTGGACGGTTGACTGAAGCCCTTCCCGCACTCGGAGCAGGTGAACGGCCGCTCCCCCGTGTGAAACCTCTGGTGCGTGATGAGGTTGGACAGGCAGTAAAAGCCCTGCTCGCACACGGTGCAGATGAACGGCTTCTCTCTCGTGTGACTGCGGCGGTGGATTTCCAGCTGGGACGGGTAGTTAAACCCCTTCCCGCAGTCCCCGCATTTCCACGGCTTCTCCCCGGGGGGTTGGCATCGGTGCTTTGAGAGAAGAGACACTCGGCTGAAGCTCTGTCCACACTCGGAGCATGTGCACCGCTTCACCCCGCCCTGAACGCGGCCTTTCGCTCCCCTGCTCAAAGGCTGAAGACGTTCAGACGGCTGGGGAGACTCGGCCCGGTCTTCACCCACACTTTGGTTGGAACTTCCTGTCTGTGAATGGTCCATCACCGGTGACCTGTGGGAGGGGATTGGGAAGCTGGTCAGGAGAGGAAATGCCACAGAAAGGTGCTAGAAACTTGCATGGAGTAAAGCCAGATCTGACATACCGAGAGGCTTTGAGGAAAGAGAAGCAGAATAAACGGTGTAAAGACAGTAAGGTAGAAGGGCTGAAATGTGTGTACCTCAATGCAAGAAGCATCAGGAACAAAGGTGATAAACTGAGAGTTTGGACACATACATGGAATTATGATGTAGTGGCCATTAGAGAGACTTGGCTGGCACCAGGGCAGGAATGGACTCTCAATATTCCTGGATTTCAGTGCTTTAAAAGGGATAGAGAGGGTGGGAAAAGGGGAGGAGGGGTGGCATTACTGGTCAGGGATACTATTACAGCTACAGAAAGGGTGTGTAATGTAGCAGGATCCTCTTTTGAGTCAGTATGGGTGGAAGTCAGGAACAGGAAGGGAGCAGTTACTCTGCTGGGGTATTCTATAGGTACCCTGGTAGCAGCAGAGATACAGAGGAGCAAATTGGGAGGCAGATTTTGGAAAGGTGCAAAAATAACAGGGTTGTTATCATGGGTGACTTTAACTTCCCTAATATTGATTGGCACCTGATTAGTTCCAAGGGTTTAGATGGGGCAGAGTTTGTTAAGTGTGTCCAGGACGGATTCCTGTCACAGTATGTGGACAGGCCGACCAGGGGGAATGCCATACTAGATCTAGTACTAGGTAATGAACCAGGTCAGGTCACAGATCTCTCAGTGGGTGAGCATCTGGGGGACAGTGACCACCGCTCCCTGGCCTTTATAATTATCATGGAAAAGGATAGAATCAAAGAGGACAGGAAAATTTTTAATTGGGGAAGGGCAAATTATGAGGCTATAAGGCTAGAACTTGCGGGTGTGAATTGGGATGATGTTTTTGCAGGGAAATGTACTATGGACATGTGGTCGATGTTTAGCGATCTCTTGCGGGATGTAAGGGATAAATTTGTCCCGGTGAGGAAGATAAAGAACCGTAAGGTGAAGGAACCATGGGTGACAAGTGAGGTGGAAAATCTAGTCAGGTGGAAGAAGGCAGCATACATGAGGTTTAGGAAGCAAGGATCAGATGGGTCTATTGAGGAATATAGGATAGCAAGAAAGGAGCTTAAGAAGGGGCTGAGAAGAGCAAGAAGGGAGTATGAGAAGGCCTTGGTGAGTAGGGTAAAGGAAAACCCCAAGGCATTCTTCAATTATGTGAAGAAAAAAAGGATGACAGGAGTGAAGGTAGGACTGATTAGAGATAAAGGTGGGAAGATGTGCCTGGAGGCTGTGGAAGTGAGCGAGGTCCTCAATGAATACTTCTCTTCGGTATTTACCAATGAGAGGGAACTTGATGATGGTGAGGACAATATGAGTAAGGTTGATGTTCTGGAGCATGTTGATATTAAGGGAGAGAAGGTGTTGGAGTTGTTAAAATACATTAGGACGGATAAGTCCACGGGGCCTGACGGAATATTCCCCAGGCTGCTCCACGAGGCGAGAGAAGAGATTGCTGAGCCTCTGGCTAGGATCTTTATGTCCTCGTTGTCCACGGGAATGGTACCAGAGGACTGGAGGGAGGCGAATGTTGTCCCCTTGTTCAAAAAAGGTAGTAGGGATAGTCCAAATAATTATAGACCAGTGAGCCTTACATCTGTGGTGGGAAAGCTGTTGGAAAAGATTCTTAGAGATAGGATCTCTGGGCATTTACAGAATCATGGACTGATCAGGGACAGTCAGCATGGCTTTGTGAAGGGCAGATCGTGTCTAACAAGCCTGATAGGGTTCTTTGAGGAGGTGACCAGGCACATAGATGAGGGTAGTGCAGTGGATGTGATCTATATGGATTTTAGTAAGGCATTTGACAAGGTTCCACATGGTAGGCTTATTCAGAAAAGGCATGGGATCCAGGGAAGTTTGGCCAGGTGGATTCAGAATTGGCTTGCTTGCAGAAGGCAGAGTGTCGTGTTGAAGGGAGTACATTCAGATTGAAGGATTGTGACTAGTGGTGTCCCACAAGGATCTGTTCTGGGACCTCTACTTTTCGTGATTTTTATTAACGACCTGGATGTGGGGGTAGAAGGGTGGGTTGGCAAGTTTGCAGACGACACAAAAGTTGGTGGTGTTATGGATAGTGTAGAGGATTGTCGCAGATTGCAGAGAGATATTGATAGGATGCAGAATTGGGCTGAGAAGTGGCAGATGGATTTCAACCTGGAGAAGTGTGAGGTGGTACACTTTGGAAGGACAAACTCCAAGGCAGAGTACAAAGTAAATGGCAAGATACTTGGTAGTGTGGAGGGGCAGAGGGATCTGGGGGTACATGTCCACAGATCCCTGAAAGTTGCCCCACAGGTGGATAAGGTAGTTAAGAAAGCTTATGGGGTGTTAGCCTCCATAAGTCGAGGGATAGAGTTTAAGAGTCGCGATGTAATGATGCAGCTCTATAAAACTCTGGTTAGGCCACACTTGGAGTATTGTGTCCAGTTCTGGTCACCTCACTATAGGAAGGATGTGGAAGCATTGGAAAGGGTACAGAGGAGATTTACCAGGATGCTGCCTGGTTTAGAGAGTATGCATTATGATCAGAGATGAAGGGAGCTCGGGCTTTACTCTTTGGAGAGAAGGAGGGTGAGAGGGGACATGATAGAGGTGTACAAGATATTAAGAGGAATAGATAGAGCGGACAGCCAGTGCCTCTTCCCCAGGGCACCACTGCTCAATACAAGAGGACATGGCTTTAAGGTAAGGGGTGGGAAGTTCAAGGGGGATATTAGAGGAAGGTTTTTTACTCAGAGAGTGGTCGGTGCGTGGAATGCACTGCCTGAGTCCGTGGTGGAGGCAGATACACTAGTGAAGTTTAAGAGACTACTAGACAGGTATATGGAGGAATTTAAGGTGGGGGGTTATATGGGAGGCAGGGTTTAAGGGTTGGCACAACATTGTGGGCCGAAGGGCCTGTACTGTGCTGTACTATTCTATGTGCTATATTCTAAACCCGAAATAAAAACAGAAATTCCTGAAAGTCGGCAGCACCAATGGAAAGAGAGAGAGATAAGCACCGCTAGAGATTCAGAATCAGGTGTATTATAGAGCACCAGAGCAAAGAAACAGGCCTTTTGGCCCGTCTAATCCATGCTGAACTGTTATTCTGCCTAGTCCCTGGACGCAGCCCTCCGTCCCCCTCCCATCCGAACTTCTCTTACCTGTTGGAATCGGCCTCACGTCCACCATTTCCACCAGCAGCTCCTTCCACACTCTCACCAACCTCTGAGTGAAGAAGATCCCCCTCAGATTCCCCTGAAGTAGTCCCCCCTTCACTCTTGGCCCGTGATCCCTCGTTCCAGTCTCGCCCAGCTTCTGGTGCTGTTCCGGTCATTTGCTCTTGGCCCCTAACTGGCAGCGGGGAGAGGCTTGCGGACCGACATGCGGGTGCGGGAAACTCTATACTCGAGAACCGTCTGCTTCGTGTTTAACTCATGACGTCCCCACAGCGGCTGCTCTTCCAAGATGCTCGGTGTCTGCCAGGCCCCTGGAAGTTACCTTTTCACGGCCCCTGCGCGCACGCCAGCGAACTCGCCCTTGACTGGGAATACGAGAGGGAGGGAGGGCCTAAATAGAGCGCATGGGTCGTAGTCCGGTTGTGCGTTCACCATTTCCGCAGTTTATTCGGTTTAAACCAAGTCAGTCTGCAAATTTGACCGGACGTTACTGGTTCTTTATTGTAAGGACCTCAGCCGGGGTTACACCCCACCCTCGCTGCTACCCCGTCAAGTCGCTGAATATTCCAATGAAATCATTTTACCCAGCAAACCTGATTTAATGAATGGGACAAGCTCACCATTCCAAGACGACTCGGGCTGGTATTCCAGCAGCACGGCCCGCCGTGTCTCCGGAGCTCGTCTCCATTTTCCCCGCAGCCTCCTCTACCGGCTGAGCCGCGCATGCGCGGAACGCGCTCCAGCTTCCAGCGGCTGCGCATTTGGCTCCCATTGGATCAATAGGACATTCTCTGCGGCGCGGGGGCTTATGGTCTCATCCCGACGCCATTGGAAGCGATTTTAATGCTCCCCCCCCCTCCCCACTTGACTATCATCTTTACTCGATCTCAGGTCGCCCCGCACCCGTTTTGCAGCTGGAAAATAACCTTTGAATTGTAGGTGTTATCGTAATGTTGAAAGTTCTGAAACCAATTTACACACAATAGTCTTCCACATACAGAAGCATGTTCACAACCGGACCATCGTTTCTGTCATGTTGAATGAAGGACAAATATTGATCAGGATCTGGAGATCTTCACAATTACTCCTCAAAGTAATACCGGAACCTCTGCGCCCAGTTGAGAGCAGGTTCTCAGTTTAAGGAGTTGAGAACATAGAGCATTGAACATTACAGAAAGGTAAGGCCCTTTGGTCCCTGATGTTGTGATGACCTTTTAACCTACATTAAGATCAGTCTAACTCTAACATTCTACATGGCCCTCCATTGTTTCTATAATCCACGTGCCTTTCTAAGAGTTTCATAAGTGCCAGTGATGTATCTAAATACATCCTTGGGCAGGCATTCCATGTACTAACCGCTCTCTGCGTGAAAATACCTGCCTCTCACATCCCTTCATATTTTTCTTCAGTTACCTTAAAATGATGCTCCCTCGTATCAGTTACTTCTACCTGGGAAAAAGTCCCTGGCTATCCACTGGATTGTTCCTCTTGTTTTATACACTTCTATCAACTCTTGTCTCATCCTCCTTCTCTCCAGAGAGAAACACCCCAGCTCAATTAAGCTATCTTCTTAAGGCATGCTCTCTAATCCAGGCAGCATCCTGGTAAATCTCATCTGCATCCTCGAAAGCTTCCACATCCTTCCTATAATGAATTGACCAGAATTGAACACAATACTGCAAGTGTGGTCTAACCAGATTTCTTGTTTAGAGTTGCAACATTACCTTGCAGCTCTTGAACTCTGTTTAGTGACTTGTTCATGGTTTGGGCTAACTGGGCCAATTCAAAAGAAACTGACCTGACTATTGCCACAAACAGAATGGTTCTTCAGAATCCTGAGCAAGTCCCCACAAGGACCAGTACTTCAGGGCCCTGTGAGTGTCAAAATTGCACTATGTCGTTCGCATGTAATCTCCTTAAAAACGTATCCTCTGCCTTTCTTTTTCCAAGTAGATCCACTGGCGCACTGATCCATACACCTGGTGAACTTGCCTCACAACCTGAATCTCTGTGATTTCATCCCCATTCTCCTCCCTTGTCCACCCCCTTCTGAATCATTCCCGTCCTCGTCTGGATCCACTGTCTCCTGCCAGTCCCTCATTCCTAGCTGAGATGGCCCCATTTGCCTTCTGTTTGTGGCTGGTGTGATTCCCCCTCTGGCTGTGTCAATGATTGCAATTCTTTCCACACTCGGTGCTCCTGAGTCTCACTGTCGAGCCAGTCACACTATTGGCTGTAATCCCTGTCGAGAGATCGTACAGACATTTCTTTTCCAGGGCTGCTCAGAAACTGATGCATCCAGTGACTCCATTTTTTTCAGGCAGCGGGTGAGAATCAGGACCGAATCAGCTCCAGTCCCACCACCCTGGGATAGTTCGAGAGAGAGTGCCCCCCAGTCCCCTGATCGATCTTCTCCACCTGCAGCCGGGCCCCTGTGAATTTTCCCTCAACTGCTCAGGGAGCACCTGTGGACAAAGGGAATCAACCAGGGCAGCGAGGCAATGGTCTGGTTTCAAGTTGCAGCGAACGCGGGGAAGGGGTGAGGCACGTATAGGACAAAGGGAAGGTCTCTGCTGGCAGGGTGGGCGACTGCATTTCCTGATTTCAACAACAGCGCCCACCTACAGTTCATGTCCCTTCATCTGTTTTCGCTCTGGAAATCGATCCACCAGATGGTTTTGTATATAGCTTATCACCAGAGAAATCGTCCTGGGCTCACTCCTCTCTTTGTCCCATCCAATTCTTCCCCACCTCTCTTCAATTTAAAACCAATCTTGTTTTTTCCCTTTCTCTTGCTTTTCCCAAATTTCCACAGCTCCAGTCACCAGTTCAATCCCAATAGCCTACGCTGTCTACAGTGGCATGCAAAATTTTAGGCACTCCTGGTCAAAATTTCTGTTACTGTAAATAGCTAAGCGAGTAAAAGATGAACTGATTTCCAAAAGGCATAAAGTTAAAGATGACACATTTCTTTAATATTTTAAGCAGGATTACTTTTTTATTTCCATCTCTTACAGTTTCAAAATAACAAAAAAGGAAAAGGGCCCCAAGCAAAAGTTTGGGCTCCCTGCATGGTCAGTACTTAGTAACACCCCCTTTGGCAAGTATCACAGCTTGTAAGCACTTCTTGTAGCCAGCTAAGAGTCTTTCAATTCTTGTTTGGGGGATTTTTGCCCATTCTTCCTTGCAAAAGGCTTCTAGTTCTGTGAGATTCTTGGGTCGTCTTGCATGCACTGCTCTTTTGAGGTCTATCCACAGATTCTCGATGATGTTTAGGTCAGGGGACTGTGAGGGCCATGGCAAAACCTTCAGCTTACGCCTCTTGAGGTTGTGGATTTTGAGGTGTGGTTAGGATTATTATCCTGTTGTAGAAGCCATCCTCTTTTGATCTTCAGCTTTTTTACAGACGGTGTGATGTTTGCTTCCAGAATTTGCTGGCATTTAATTGAATTCATTCTTCCCTCTACCAGTAAATGTTCCCCCAGCCACTGGCTGCAACACAAGCCCAAAGCATGATCGATCCACCCCCGTGCTTAACAGTTATTAGTTTTCTCCAAACATACCTTTGCTCACTGCAGCCAGAAAGCTCTATTCAAAAGGTTCAAAGGAACGTCTAAACAAGCCTGATACATTTTGGAAACAAGTCCTGTGGACTGATGAAGTTAAAATAGAACATTTTGGCTGCAATGAGCAAAGGTATGTTTGGAGAAAATAGGGTGCAGAATTTCATGAAAAGAACACCTCTCCAACTGTTACGCGCAGGGGTGGATCGATCATGCTTTGGGCTTGTGTTGCAGCCAGTGGCTGGCTACAGAAAGCGTTTATAAGCTGTGATACTTGCCAAAGGGGGTGTTACTAAGTACTGACCATGCAGGGTGCCCAAACTTTTGCTTTGGGCCCTTTTCCATTTTTGTTATTTTGAAACTGTAAAAGATGGAAATAAAAAAGTTTTCTTGCTTAAAATATTAAAGAAATGTGTAATCTTTAACTTTATGCCTTTTGGAAATCAGTTCATCTTTTACTAGCTTAGCTATTCACAGTAACAGAAATTTTGACCAGGGGTGCCCAGACTTCTGCCTGCCACTGTGTGTGGAGTTTGTCCGTTTGACTGTGCAGTTATCCCCCCCAACGTGCTCTGGTTTCACTCAACACATCAAAAATGCAATATTAGCTTTAGCTTTTTCTCTTATTTGTCACATATACATCAAAAGATACAGAGAATTCCGACATTGGTGAACACAGTCCAAGAATGTGCCGGGGGCCATGGGGGCAAGTGTCGCCGTACTTCCAGCATCAACGTAGCATTCCCACAATTTACTGACCCAGAGCGGGAGATCGCAGAGTGAGTTGGAGACTGTTCCTTGTGGACTTTACGTGCCAGTTTGCCAGTCTTAAAAGGCAAGCGGGGCCTGTCAGGAGTTGTAAGTGGACTGGGAGATTGCTTGGGTTAATTAACAAGGGCCAAAAGAAAAGAAGCAAGGTTTAAGCAGAGCGGCCATTGTTGGGAGCGGACAGTGTTAGAGTGGTCAGGCTTGGATGAGAACAGGCACGGGCTAGAACTTAAGTTTGAGAAGATAAAAGCATAACAAGTGTAGGCAAGGTGGTATTTCAGGCAGTGGAATGCTCCTCCTGTGATATGAGGGATTTCAGGAAGTGCACTCAACTTCAGCTCCTGACTGACAAGGTTCGGGAACTGGAATTGGAGTGGGATGCACTCGGGATCATCTGGGAGGCTGAAAACTTCGTAGATGAGTCTTTCACTACAGGCTTCGGACAGTAGATGGGTGACCAACAGGAGAAGTAAGGGGAGTAATTGGTCAGTGAGGGATGTCAGAAACAGCAGTCCGGTCAGTAGTACCGTGGCTGTCTCTGAGGCTCAGCAGGGAAGGGAAAAGTCAGGCAGAGTGGAGGCTCGACGGTTAGGGGGACGGACCAGAGATTCAGTGGCTGCGAAGGAGAAACCAGGATGGTGTGTTACCATCCAGGTGCAAGGGCCCAGGATGTCTCAGAGTGGCCACAGAAGATCCTAAAGAGGGAGAGTGAGCAGCCAGAAGTTGTGGTGACCATTAGCATCAATGACGTAGGTGGAAGGGGGGAAGAGGTCCTACCCGGTGAGTATAGGGAGTTAGAGAAAGGGGCTGGAGCAGGACATCCAAGGTAATAATCTCAGGATTCCTCCCAGTGCCGTGTGCTAGAAGAGTAGGAGTTGGATGATATTACGGGAATGAGTGGCTGAGGGAGTGGTGCAAGGTTTTGGATTTCTGGATCATCGGGACCTTTTCTGGGGAAGGTATGACCTGTAGAAAAAGGACAGGTTACAACTGAACCTGAAGGGGACCAATATCCAGTGGACAGGTTTGCTAGAAATGTTGGAGAGGGTTTAAACAAATTTGGCAAGTCGGGGAGGGGTGGGTTTGGGAACCGGAGTGATAGGACTGAGGATGGGGCAGTTGGTGCAGTGTGCGATGAGATTGTGAGGAAGGACAGGCAGGTGACAGGGCAAAACTGCAATCAGTTCAATGAGGTGAAGTGTAACCTGGGGAAAAATCAAAAATCAAGAAGGCCCACCAGCACCTTTACTTCCTGAGAAAACTAAAGAACTTTGGCCTGTCCCCTGAAACCCTCACTAATTTTTATAGATGCACCATAGAAAGCATTCTTCTAGGGTGCATCACAACCTCGTATGGAAGTTGTCCTGTCCAAGACCGAAAGAAGCTGCAGAAGATCATGAACACGGCGCAGCACATCACACAAACCAATCTTCCGTCCTTGGACTCACTTTACACCGCACGCTGTCGGATCAGTGCTGCCTGGATAATCAAGGACACGACCCACCCAGCCAACAGACTTCTCGTCCCTCTTCGCTCCAGGAGAAGGCTCAGGAGCTTGAAGACTCATACGGCCAGATTTGGGAACAGCTTCTTTCCAACTGTGATAAGACTGCTGAACGGATCCTGACCCGGATCTGGGCCATACCCTCCAAATATCCGGACCTGCCTCTCGGTTTTTTTGCACTACCTTACTTTCCATTTATCTATTTTCTAAATGATTTATAGTTTAAATTTTTAATATTTACTATCGATTTGTAATCCGGGGAGCGGGAAGTGCAGAATTAAATATCGCTGTGATGATTGCACATTCTAGTATCAATTGTTTGGCGACAATAAAGTATAAAGTGTAAAGAATACAGGACTGAACGTGTATTATTTGAATGCAACTTCATAAAACTCTGGTTAGGCCACATCTGGAGTATTGCATACAGTTCTGGTTACCCCTCTATAGGAAGGATGTTGAGGCTTTGGAGAGGGTGCAGAACAGGTTTTCCAGGATGCTGCCTAGTTTAGAGGGCATGTGCTATCATGAGAGGCTGGACAAACTTGAGTTGTTTTCTCTGGAGTGCTAGAGATGTGATAGAGTCTTACAAGATTATGAGAGGCATAGATAGAGTAGACGAGGAATATCTGTCTCCCAGGGTTGAATGTCTAATACCAGAGAGCATGCATTGAAGGTGAGGGAGGTAGGTTCAAAAGGGATCTGAGGGGTAAACCTTTTACTTAGGTGGTTATGGATGCCTGGAATACTTTGCCAGGTAAGGTAGTAGAGGCAAATATATTGGAGGCTTTTAAGGGATGTTTGGACAGACAAATGGATCTAAGGAAAAGGAGGGGTATGGACATGGTGTGGGTAGGAAGGATTAGTGTTTGGGTGTTTTGATCTGGTTTTTAGCTGGGTTGGCACAACATTGTGGGCCAAATGGCCTGATCGAGTGCCGTACTCGTCTATGTTTTCTGTTCTCTGTTCACGCAGTACACGGAATAAGGTAGATAATCTTGCCGTGCAGTTAGAGATTGGCAGGTATGATGTTGTGGGCATCACTGAGATGTGGCTGTAAGAAGGTCATTGATGGGAACTTAACATCCAGGGACACACGTTGTATTGAAAGGACAGGCCGGTAGGCAGAGGGGATGGGGTGGCTGTGTTGGTAAAAATGAAATCCAATCCTTCGAAAGAGGTGACAGGGTTGAAAGGTGTAGAATCCTTGTGGGTAGAGGAGAAACTGCAAGGGTGAAAAGACCCTGATGGGAGTTACATACAGGTGCTTGAACAGTAGCCAGGATGTGGGATATAAATTTCAACATGAATTCAAAAAGGCATGAAATAGGACAATGTTATGAAAGTCATGGGGGATTTCGAAATGGAGGTAGATTTGGAAAATCAGGCTGGAGCTGGATCCCAAGAGAAAGGGTTTGTAGAACGCCTTCAAGATGGCTTTACAGAGCAGCTTGTGCTTGAGCCTACCAGGGGAAAGTAATTGGGTGCTGTGCAATGAACCAGGTTTGATTAGAGAGCTTAAGGTAAAGGAACCCTTGGGAGGCAGTGATCATAATATGAAGCCAGAACTAACAGTATTACAGTGGTATAAATTGAATTACAGAGACAAAAGAGAGGAGCTGGACAAAGTTGACTGTAAGGGTAGACTAGGAGGGGTAATGCCAGAACTGCAATAGTTGGAGTTTCTGGGGCAAGTTAGAAGGTGCAGAATAGATACACCCCAAAGATGAAGACGTATTCTAAAGGGAGGACGAGAAAATTGTGGGTGACAAGTGCGTGAAATTAGTGGGAAAGTAGGAGACTGAGAAGATTTTAAAAAACAGCAGGAGGCCACTAAAAACAAAACCTGAAGAGAAAAAAGATTAAATATGAAGGTAAGTTTGCCAGAAATATCAAAGATGAAACCAATAGTTGTTTTTTTTTACAGATACATAAAGAGGCAAGAGTGGATATCAGACACTAGAAAATGACACTGGAGAGACAGCAATGGGGAGCAAAGAAATGACAGACAAATTTAACAAGTATTTTGTGTCAGTATTTACTGTGTAACACACCTGCAGTATTCCAGAAATTCAAGTGTCGGGGGCAAAAGTGAGTTTAGTTGCGATTAATAGGGAGAAGGTGCTTGGGGAGCTGGAAGGTCTGAAGGTAGATAAGACACCTGGAACAGATGGACTACACCCCAGGGTTCTGAAAGAGGTGGCTGAAGAGATTGTGGGGGATTTAGTAATGATCTTTCAAGTGTCACTAGATTCTGGAATGGTTCTGGAGGACTGGAAAATTGCAAATGTCACTGCTCTCTAAGAAGGGAGGGAAGCAGAAGAAAGGAAATCAGAGTCCAGTTAGTCGGACTTCAGTAGTTGGGAAGGTGTTGTATTTCATGGTTAGGGATGAGGCTTTTGGAGTTCTTGGAGGTGCATGAAAGAGTAGACCTAAGTCAGCAAGGTTTCTTTAAGGGGAAATCTTGCCTGAGAAGCTTGTTGGAATCCTTTGAAGAAATAACAGGCAGGATAGTCAAAGGAGATTCGGTGGGTGGATTGGGATCACTTTTTTTCACGTTATATGTCAACGATTCGGATGACAGAATTAGTGGCTTTCTGACCAAGTTGATAGGTGATAGAAATATACATGGAGGGGAAGGTATTGCTGAGGAAGCAGGAATCTGCAGAAGGTCTTGGGCAGTTTAGGGGAATGGGCAAGGAAGTAGCAGATGGAATATAATGTAAGGACATGTATGATTATGCATTTCGGTCAAAGGAATAAGGACATAGATTATTTTCTAAATGGGGAGAAATTTCAAAAATCTGATGAGCAAAGGTTTTTGTGCAGGTTAGCTTGCAGACTGAGTTGGTGGTAGGAAGGCAAATAGAATGCTTGCATTCATTTTGAGAGGGCTACAATATAACAGCAAGGATGTAGGGCTGAGGCTTTATAAGGCGCTGGTCAGACCGCACTTGGAGTATTGAGGGTAGCTTTGGGCCCCAAAGAAAATCTTGTCTAAGACAGGATGCGCTGCCATTGGGAGGGTCCAAAGGAAGTTCAGGAGAATGATTCCAGAAATGAAAGGGTTAATTTATAAGGAGCATTTCAGGACTCTGAACTGGTACTCGCTAATGTTCAGAAGAATGAGGTGGGATCTCATTGAAACTCATAGAATAATGAAAGACCTGGACAGAGTGGATGCGGAGAGGATGTTTCATATAGCTGGTCAGTCTCAGAATAAAGAGACAAACATTTAGAGCAGAGACGAAAAGGAATTTCTTCAGTCAGCGAATGGTGAATCTGTGCAATTCATTGCCGTACATGCTGTGGAGCTCAAGTCACTGGGTATATTTAAAGCAGAAGTTAGGTTATTGTTTAGTTAGAACACCAAAGGCTACGAGGAGAAGGCAGGTGAATGGGGTTGAGACAGATAATAAATCAGCCATGATGGAATGGCGTAGCAGACTTGATGGGATGAATGGCCTAATTCTGATCCCATATCTTATGGTCTTATGATCTGACCTGCACGTCTTTGTAATGTGGAGCACCTGGAGGAAACCCACATGGTCACAAACTGCTTACAGGCACCGGGGATAGTGAACTCCGATCATGATCGCTGGTGCTGTAAAGCATTCTGCTAGCTGGTACTACCATGCCACCTCTATAGGAGGTTGGCTGGCCATTGTAAATTAGGCCAAGACACGATGCAACACAGAACAGTCCCTTTAACCCATCATGTGGAATTGGTTTGTTATTGGGATTATTATTTGTCACAAACTCAAATCATCGGTAGAGTATTCAGAGTGCTCTAAGATTATTGCTGTTGGTTCTTTTTGTTGTGCTTCCAGGTTTTTACGTGTTATTGTTCGGTCCTCTCTCATTAATATTTAAATTGCAATTGTCCTCAGGTACTTTCAATTAATTCTCTGAGACTTTGCAGATGTCCAATAGACTATTCTCTCTGATTAGAAAGGTTACTTGTTAGCTTATGTTTAGTCTGGGTTTTATCATCTGGGCATTGATCCTTTTGTTCCCTGGAGTTAATTTAAAGGGGCAGTGCTAACCCCTTGGTGTCTCGGTTGTCCTAATCCTTGCCTAGTGGAGTTCTGACTTAGTTATCCCGAGTTACCCAAGACCTTATAAATTCAATGGTTTTGTTTTGTTAACAAAATTCCTGGTTTTGTTTAACCCTTCTGAGTCTCTGTGTGATCCTGAGCTTTGCTCCAAAGAAACAGCGTGACAATTATTGTTGGTAAACATATCGAGATACAGTGAAAAGCTTGCCTTGCGTACACTCACTCAGATTAATTCATTACACAGTGCATTGAGGTACTTTATACTTTATTGTCGCCAAACAATTGATACTAGAACGTACAATTATCACAGCGATATTTGATTTTGCGCTTCCCACTCCCTGGATTACAAATCAATAGTAAATATTAAAAATTTAAATTATAAATCATAAATAGAAAAATTAGAAAAATGGAAAGTGAGGTAGTACAAAAAAACCGAGAGGCAGGTCCGGATATTTGGAGGGTACGGCCCAGATCTGGGTCAGGATCCGTTCAGCAGTCTTATCACAGTTGGAAAGAAGCTGTTCCCAAATCTGGCCGTACGAGTCTTCAAGCTCCTGAGCCTTCTCCCGGAGGGAAGAGGGACAAAAAGTGTGTTGGCTGGGTGGGTCGTGTCCTTGATTATCCTGGCAGCACTGCTCCGACAGCGTGCGGTGTAAAGTGAGTCCAAGGACGGAAGATTGGTTTGTGTGATGTGCTGCACAGTGTTCACGACCTTCTGCAGCTTCTTTTGGTCTTGGACAGGACAACTGCCATACCAGGTTGTGATGCAGCCTAGAAGAATGCTTTCTACAGTGCATCTATAAAAATTAGTGAGTGTTTTAGGGGACAGGCCAAATTTCTTTAGTTTTCTCAGGAAGTAAAGGCACTGGTGGGCCTTCTTGGCAGTGAACTCTGCTTGGTTGGACCAAGTCAGGTCATTTGTGATATTGACCCAAAAGAACTTAAAGCTTTTGACCTGTTCCACTTGCGCACCACCGATGTAAATTGGGTCGTGCGGTCCGCTACTCCTTCTGAAGTCAACAACCAATTCCTTCGTCTTGCTGACGTTGAGGGATAGGTAATTGTCTTCGCACCATGCCACCAGGTTCTTAATTTCCTCTCTGTACTCAAACTCATCATTACCCGAGATACGGCCGACAATTGTGGTGTCATCAGCAAACTTATATATTGAGTTTGATGGAAACTTGGCTACACAATCATGGGTGTACAGTGAGTACAGCAGGGGGCTGAGTACACAGCCTTGTGGGGCACCGGTGCTCAGAGTGATTGTAGAGGAGAGCTTGTCCCCTATTTTTACAGCCTGGGTCCTGTCTGTGAGGAAGTTGTGAACAAGGGAAATCAATAGTGATGCAGAACAAAGTCCAACAGCTACAGAGAAAGTGCACTGCAAGTGAACAATAAAGTGCATATAATGACGAGGTAGATTGTGTGACCAAAAGTCTATCCAGTTGCAGCACGGAACCATTCAATGGTCGTATCACAGCAGGGAGAGGAGAAAATACCCGGGGTGGATAATTTGATTATGTTGGCTGCTTTACTGAGACAGAGCGGTTTAGTCAAGAGTCCATAGAGGGACGCCAATCTAACTAATTCACAAAATACTCTGCAGATGCTGGGGTCAAAGCAACGCTCACAACACGCTGGAGGAACTCAGCAGGTCGGGCAGCATCCGTGGAAACGATCAGTCAACGTTTCAGGCCGGAACCCTTCATCAGGACTGTAGAGGGAAAGGGCAGAGGCCCTATAAAGAAGGTGGGGGGAGGGTGGGAAGGAGAAGGCTGGTAGGTTCCAGGTGAAAAACCAGTAAGGGGAAAGATAAAGGGGTGGGGGAAGGGAGGCAGGGAGGGGAAGGGCAGGAAAGGTGAAGAAGGAATAGGGGAAAACACAACGGGTAGTAGAAGGAGGCGGAACCAAGAGGGAGGAGGTAGGCAGCTGGGGGAGGGGGCAGAGTGAAATAGGGATAGAGGAAGGGAGGGGGAGGGAATTACCGGAAGTTGGAGAATTCAATGTTCATACCATGGGGCTGGAGACTACCTAGACGGTATATGAGGTGTTGCTCCTCCAACCCGAGTTTAGCCTCATCATGGCAGTAGAGGAGGACATGTATGGACAAATCTGAATGGGAGTGGGAAGCAGAGTTGAAGTGGGTGGCAACCGGGAGATCCTGTCTGTTGTGGCGGACAGAGCGGAGGTGCT
Source organism: Mobula hypostoma (assembly GCF_963921235.1). Lineage (NCBI taxonomy): Eukaryota > Metazoa > Chordata > Chondrichthyes > Myliobatiformes > Myliobatidae > Mobula > Mobula hypostoma. The sequence goes on from NC_086106.1 coordinate 28,432,453, forward strand.
CGACGAAGCGATCCCCCAATCTGCGTCGGGTTTCACCGATGTAGAGGAGGCCGCACCGGGAGCACCGGATGCAATAGATGATCCCAACAGACTCACAAGTGAAGAGTTGCCTCACCTGGAAGGACTGTTTGGTGCCCTGAATGGTGGCAAGAGAGGAGGTGTAGGGACAGGTGTAGCACTTACACTTACAGCGATAAGTGCCGGGTGGGAGATCCGTGGGGAGGGATGTGTAGACCAGGGAGTCGCGGAGGGACCAATCCCTGCGGGAAGCAGAGAGGGGTAGAGAGGGAAAGATGTGCTTAGTGGTGGGGTCCTGTTGAAGGTGGCGGAAGTTGCGGAGGATAATATGCTGGATCCGGAGGCTGGTGGGGTGATAGGTGAGGACAAGGGGAACTCTGTCCCTGTTGTGGAGGCGGGAGGATGGGGTGAGGGCCCAATTGCGGGAAATGGAGGAGATGCGGGTGAGGGCATCATTGATGACGGCAAAAGGGAAACCACGTTCATCCCTCATCCCATCCTCCCGCCTCCACAACAGGGACAGAGTTCCCCTTGTCCTCACCTACCACCCCACCAGCCTCCGGATCCAGCACATTATCCTCCGCAACTTCCGCCACCTTCAATAGGACCCCACCACTAAGCACATCTTTCCCTCTCCACCCCTCTCTGCCTTCCGCAGAGATCATTCCCTCTACGACTCCCTGATCCACACGTTCCTCCCCACGGATCTCCCACCCGGCACTTAAGTGTAAGTGCTACACCTGTCCCTACACCTCCTCTCTTGCCACCATTCAGGGCCCCACACAGTCCTTCCAAGTGAGGCGACACTTCACTTGTGAGTCTGTTGGGATCATCTATCGCATCCGGTGCTCCCGGTGCGGCCTCCTCTACATCGGTGAAACCCGACGCAGATTGGGGGACCGCTTCGTCGAGCACCTCCACTCCGTCCGCCACAACAGACAGGATCTCCCAGTAGCCACCCACTTCAACTCTGCTTCCCACTCCCATTCAGATATGTCCATACATGGCCTCCTCTACTGCCATGATGAGGCTAAACTCGGGTTGGAGGAGCAACACCTCATATACCGTCTGGGTAGTCTCCAGCCCCTTGGTATGAACATAGAACTCTCCAATTTCCAGTAATTCTCTCCCCCTCCCTTCCCCTATCCCTATGTCACTCTGCCCCCTCCCCCAGCTGCCTATCACCTCCCTCATGGTTTCACCCCCTTCTACTACCCATTGTGTTTTCCCCTATTCCTTCTTCACCTTTCCTGCCTATCACCTCCCTGCCTCCCCTCCCCCACCCCTTTATCTTTCCCCTTACTGGATTTTCACCTGGAACCTACCAGCCTTCTCCTTCCCACCCTCCCCCCACCTTCTTTATAGGGCCTCTGCCCCCTCCCTCTTCAGTCCTGACGAAGGGTTCTGGCCCGAAACGTTGACTGATCGTTTCCACGGATGCTGCCCGACCTGCTAATCTAACTAATTCCATCTGTCTATCTGGTCCCATCATTTCTTATCCATTCACGTGTCTGTCAAGCCTCATAAACATTGCTTTTGTATCTGCTTCTACCGACTTCCCTGGCAATGTGCTGCAGGCACCAAGCTGTCCCTGTAGATAAATATCTGTACAGTAAATATATCACACATCTCACTTATCATTTCCCCTCTCCCCCTAAAACCCCGGTTCTCGAGCATTTGACATTTCCATCCTGGGGAATAAGATTCTGACTGTCTCTTAGGTGAGTCCCAAATGGTCCCAAGATAACGATAGAAGTTGGCCCAGCCTCTCCTTATCATTGATAGACTCCAATCCAAGCAACGACAGAATCAGAATCAGAATTATTACCACTGACGTATATTGTGAAACTTGTTGTTTTGCAGTGGCAAGACAGAGCAGGATTGATGTTACAATTAGCCACAAAAAAATAAATAGTGTAAAAGTGGAATAACAAGACATTCTCCATCCTCTTCTAAAGCCTTTACATCTTCCTCCAGTGTGGCGATCTGAGCTATACACAATACCTCAGATGTGTCCAAAGCAAAGTTTTATACAGCACCGGATGACCCGCCAGTTCTGATACCTGGCACCAGACCGATGGCAGCTGGCATGCTGTTAGAACCTCTTTACCACCCGTCCACTTCAGGGAGCTACGGACTTGCAAAGAACTAAAGCAGTGTCAATGGGTGCATGAGAGAGAATAAGTTGCCATCAGATTATTAGAGAACGGTGAGCCAGCATCATCTCAATGGGCCAAGGGATGGAGAATATGAAGTGAGTTTCAACTCTCTGAAATGTTTCCTTTTCCTCATGAGAGGTCAGCTTCTACATTTTTTAAAAAATATTCCTGCCAACCCACCTCCGTCGCTGGCTGTTGGTGAAGTGGTTTTTCGAATGATCGGGATTGTGGGTACAGACACGGCCACAGATTGCTCTTCTGTAAGTGCTTTGTCCCTGGTCTCCATGTCCTGCTGAATACTGATGGGCAATGACTTTAGTTGGGACTGAAACCAAACAAAAGGGACTGAGTTCAGCTCCCAGTAAGTGAAAACCTCTGATTCTCTGTTTGAATGGACCACATGGTTTTATTTTGGCAAGAAATACTGTGTAAATAACACAGTTTTGCATGCATCACTCTTGTTCTTCAAATCACAGTGGTGCATGTATTCAAGTGCATTCCGTATTTAACGTTATATGTTCCTCTACTTCCATAGAAATTTGTGTAGGTTTGGCACAACACCTAACATTTTGACAAACTTATATAGATGCACAGCGGAGAGCATCACACCCTGATATGGAAACACCAATGCCCAGAAATGGAAAAGTCTGCAGAAAGTTGTGGATACTGCCCAGTCCATCAGAGGCAAAGCCCTCTCCATCACTGAGCACTGGCACAAGGAAGCATCATCCATCATCAAGCGCCCCCACCATCCGGGCCACGCTCTCGTCTCGCTCCTACCATCGGGATGGAGGTACAGAAGACTGAGGTCTCACACCACCGGGCTCAGGAGCTGTTCAAGTTCACGTTTATTGTCATTTCAACCGCAGACACATATACCACCAAATGAAACAATGTTCCTCTGCACTAAAGTGTACAACACAGTGCATATAACTCTCACATAACTCATGAACTAACATTCTTACAAACAAATTAACCAATGTTGAAGTGGATTTACGTCACAAGTTAAGAAGAAAATAGTATTACGCTACCGTGCATCTTACTTGATGAGACCTGGGTGGTGGCAGTGAGTTCACTGGTCTCAGGGCCTGGGGGAGGAAGCTGCTTCCCATCCTGGCAGCCCTTGCCCTAACGCTATGGTACCTCCTGCCTGATGGTAGGGATCAAGGTGATTGTTCGACGGATGGGAGGGATCATTGGCAATGCTAAGGCCCCTGCTTAGGCAGCATTCCTGGTTAGCGTCTCAGATGGGTGGAAGAAAGACCCAAATAGTCTTCAGAGTCCTTTGTCGGGCCTTGTGGTCAGATGCCTTGCAATTCCCATACTGGACGGTGATGCAGCTGGTCTGGACACTCTTGATGATGCTCCTCTACAAAGCTGGTTACACTGGGCACAGCCTCGCTCGCTTCAGTCTCCCCAGGAAGCGGAGACGCTGCTGTGCTCTCTTAACCAAAGAGGTGGTGTCGAGGTATCAGGTAAGATGACCCGTTATGTGCAATCCCAGAACTTGGTGCTCCTATTTCTCTCCATGGAGGAGTCGTTTATGCGTAGTGAGGAGTGACTTGTACCTTCCTCAAGTCCACAATCATCTCTCTCTTCGGTCTTGTCTGTGCTGAGACTCAAGATGTTGCCCTTGCACCATTCCAACAGCCGCGCTACCTCCTCTGTGTACGCCATCGCATCGTCGTTGTTCATGGGCCCTCCCACCTTGCTGATTCATCTTGAGTTGGATCTAGCAGTGCAGTCATGCCGCGACAGGGGGCTGAACATGCAACCCTGAGGGCCGTTGGTGTTCAGCGTGATGGAGCTAGGTATGTTGCTAACAACAGAGGTACTGTGGTCTTTCCGTCAAGAAGCCCATGTTCAGAACCGTCAGACTCTTGAACCAGCGTGGATAACCTCACTCACCTCAGACTCACTTTCGAGGACCCTACAACTCATATTCTCGGTATAGTTTATCTATCGATCCATCTATCTCACCATTTCTACAATTTGCCCTTTCCACCTTAGTTGTTTGTAAGGTTTTATGTATAATTTTCATAAATGTTATTGTACGTCTCTATTTTCCTGTAAATGCTTGCATGGAAATGAATTTCAAGGTAGTATATTGTGACAATGGTGTCCAACTAAAAAAACCATGGGGTGGGGGGGGGTGGGTGATTAAATGAGAAGGTAAGTTAGTCAACAATATCAGACAGGATACCAGAAGTTCCCCATCCCCAGATGTATAAAGAGTAACAGAGAGGCAACAGCAGGTAATAGATCACGGGAAAATGATACTGGAGAGGTAGTAACGGGGAACAATGAAATGATGGACAAACTGAACAAGGATTTTGTATCAGTCTTCACTGTCAAAGACACTAGCAGAATGCCATAAGTTTGAGAGTGTCAAGGGGCAGAAGTGAGTGTGATTGCTATTACTCTGGAGTAGGTGCTCGGGAAGCTGAAAGATTGGAATATAGATCAGTCACCTGGACTGGATGGTCTACACCCCGGGGTTCTGAAAGAGGTGGTTGAAGAAATTGTGGAGGCATTAGTGATAATCTTCCAAGAATCACTAAATTCTGAAATGATTCCAGAGGACTGGAAAATTGCAAATGTCATTCCCTTCTTCAAAAAAGGAGAGAGGCAGGAAATTATAGGCTAGTTAGCCTGAGCTCAGTGGTTGGGAAGATGTTGGAGTCGATTTTTAAGGATGTGGTTTTGGAGTACTTGGTGGCACTTGATAAAGTAGGCCAAGGTCAGCGTGGGTTCCTTAGGGAAAAATCTTGCCTATTAGAATTCTTTGAGGAAATAACAAGCAGAATAGACAATGGAGCATCAGTGGATGTTGTGTACTTGGATTTTCAGAAGGCATTTGCTAAAGTGCCACACATGAGGCTGCTTAACAAGACAAAGCACATGGTATTACAATAAAAATATTTGCATGGACAGAGCATTGGCTGATTGTCAGAAGGCAACGAGGGTGGAAAGAACGGATCCTTTTAATATTGGCTGCCGGTGACTAGTGGTCGGTGCTGGGACCACTTCTTTTCACGTGGTATGTCAAAGATTTGGAAGACGGAATTGATGGCTTTGTGGCCAAGTTTGTGGATGATGCGAAAGTAGGTGGAGATACAGGTAGTGATGAGGAAGCAGAGAGGCTGCAGAAGGACTTAGACAGATTAAGAGAACAGGCAAAGAAGTGGCAGATGGAATACAGTGTCCGGAAGTGTATGGCCATGCAGTTTAGTAGAAGGAACAAAAACAAAGACTATTTTCTAACTGGGGAGAAAATACAAAAATCTGAGCTGCAAAGTGACTTGGGAGTCATTGTGCGGGATTCTCTAAAGGTTAATTTGCAGGTTGAGACAGTGGTGAGGAAGGCAAAATCAATGTTGGCATTCATTTCGAGGGGACTAGAATATAAAAGCAAGGGTGCAATGCTGAGGATTTATAAGGCATGGGTGAGGCCTCGGTGAGTATTGAGAGTAGATTTATGATTATGAGTGTCCAGACCAGCTGCATCACGCAGTCCCTTTTTATTGTCATTTAGTAATGCATGCATTAAGAAATAATAAAATTTTTCCAGAAAGATATCACGAAAACACGTGACAAACCGACTTAAAAACCACATAATTATAACATATAGTTACAACAGTGCAAAGCAATACCATAATTTGATAAGAACAGACCATGGCACAGTAAAAGTCTCAAAGTCTCTCGAAAGTCCCATCAGTGATTAGGAAAAGGGGAGGTGCAACGAGACCTGGGTGTCATTATACACCAGTCATTGAAAGTGGGCATGCAGGTACAGCAGGCGGTGAAAAAGGCGAATGGTATTCTGGCATTTATAGCGAGAGGATTCGAGTACAGGAGCAGGGAGGTACTACTGCAGTTGTACAAGGCCTTGGTGAGACCACACCTGGAGTATTGTGTGCAGTTTTGGTCCCCTAATCTGAGGAAAGACATCCTTGCCATAGAGGGAGTACAAAGAAGGTTCACCAGATTGATTCCTGGGATGGCAGGACTTTCATATGAAGAAAGACTGGATGAACTGGGCTTGTACTCGTTGGAATTTAGAAGATTGAGGGGGGATCTGATTGAAACGTATAAAATCCTAAAGGGATTGGACAGGCTAGATGCAGGAAGATTGTTCCCGATGTTGGGGAAGTCCAGAAAAAGGGGTCACAGTTTGAGGATAAAGAGGAAGCCTTTTAGGACCGGGATTAGGAAAAACTTCTTCACACAGAGAGTGGTGAATCTGTGGAATTCTCTGCCACAGGAAACAGTTGAGGCCAGTTCATTGGTTATATTTAAGAGGGAGTTAGATATGGCCCTTGTGGCTACAGGGGTCAGGGGGTATGGAGGGAAGGCTGGGGCGGGGTTCTGAGTTGGATGATCAGCCATGATCATAATAAATGGCGGTGCAGGCTCGAAGGGCTGAATGGCCTACTCCTGCACCTATTTTCTATGTTTCTATGTTTCTATCTCACGCAGACAGTGAACCTCCAGCACCGCCAACTTGCCGATGCAGCATCCTGGAAGCATCCGACCACAGTCCAACTCCAAGTCCATCCGAAAAACTCCGAACCTCCGACCACCTCCCGACACCGAGCACCGAGCACCATCTCTGCCGTGCGCTTCGACTGCAGCCCCGGCAACAGGCAATAGCAAAGCCGAGGATTTGGGGCCTTCGGCTCCGGAGATTCTCGATCGCACAGTAGTAGCGGCAGCGAAGCATGCTTTTCAGATGTTACTCCAGATGTTCCTCTGTGCTTCTCACGGCTGTCTCCATCAAATCCGGGTTGTGCACGGCCCCTAGTTACACATAATCGATATTCATTCGGAACGGCCGCGCGCGCTGTGTCGTGCCGCCATCTTCTCCTCTCTCCTTTGGTCCCTTTATCTAAGAAAGGAGGCGCTGACATTGGAGAGAGTTCAGAGGAGCTGCACCAGAATGAAAGGCTTATTGCATGAGGAGTGATTGACGGCTCTGGGACTTCACTCACTGGAATTTAGAAGAATGAATTGGGATCTCATTGAAACTATCAAGAGTTGAAAGGCCTAGAGAGAGTGGATGCTGGGGGGATATTTGCTATGATAGGGACGTCTGGGACCAGAGGCCACAACCTCAGAATTGGGGGACGTCCAGTTAGAATGGAGATGAGGAGGAATTTCTTTAGCCATTGGTGGTGAATCTGTGGAATCCATTGACACAGGTGGTTGTGGAGGCCAAGTCATTAGATGTATTTAAGGTGAAAGTTGATAGGTTGACCTACTGACCCACCCACATACACAGTCAGTCCTCCAACTCCAGGACCAATCTCTAGTCTCCAAGCTTCGGCCATCGACCTTTGGGCTCCAATTTTCGGTATTGACCCCGAACTAGCCAATGACAGGACCCCGAGCCTGAATTTAGACTCGAACTCTGGGCTCGCTGACTGATGAACCCTGAGGATTCCTGCTTGCATGGATGTCTGACCCTGGGACACACCGACTGGGACAGCCCGATATCCACAGATGTCCATTGCCATCTGTCCACATCACTGGAATTCAACACAGAGTAGAGACCTGGACTGCAGATGTCCTTTCACACCCATCCTCATCACTAGATTTTGAACATGGAACCTGGGGCAGAGTCCTGACCTCTAACAGAGTCCTCTAACTCCTCCACATTCGTCTCCCTCAACCCTCACCTGACCTCTAACTCCTCCACATTTGTCTCCCTCAACCCTCACCTGACCTCTAACTCCTCCATATCCTTCTTCCTCAGCCCTCACCTGACCTCTAACTCCTCCACATTTGTCTCCCTCAACCCTCACCTGACCTCTAACTCCTCCACATCCTTCTCCCTCAACCCTCACCTGACCTCTAACTCCTCCACATCCTTCTCCCTCAACCCTCACCTGAACTCTAACTCCTCCACATTCGTCTCCCTCAACCCTCACCTGACCTCTAACTCCTCCACATTTGTCTCCCTCAACCCTCACCTGACCTCTAACTCCTCCATATCCTTCTTCCTCAGCCCTCACCTGACCTCTAACTCCTCCACATCCTTCTCCCTCAACCCTCACCTGACCTCTAACTCCTCCACATTCGTCTCCCTCAGCCCTCACCTGACCTCTAACTCCTCCACATTCGTCTCCTCAACCCTCACCTGACCTCTAACTCCTCCACATCCTTCTCCCTCAGCCCTCACCTGACCTCTAACTCCTCCACATTCGTCTCCTCAACCCTCACCTGACCTCTAACTCCTCCACATCCTTCTCCCTCAACCCTCACCTGAACTCTAACTCCTCCACATTCGTCTCCTCAACCCTCACCTGACCTCTAACTCCTCCACATTCGTCTCCTCAACCCTCACCTGACCTCTAACTCCTCCACATTCGTCTCCTCAGCCCTCACCTGACCTCTAACTCCTCCACATTCGTCTCCTCAACCCTCACCTGACCTCTAACTCCTCCACATCCTTCTCCCTCAGCCCTCACCTGACCTCTAACTCCTCCACATTCGTCTCCCTCAACCCTCACCTGACCTCTAACTCCTCCACATCCTTCTCCCTCAACCCTCACCTGACCTCTAACTCCTCCACATTCGTCTCCTCAACCCTCACCTGACCTCTAACTCCTCCACATTCGTCTCCCTCAACCCTCACCTGACCTCTAACTCCTCCACATTCGTCTCCTCAACCCTCACCTGACCTCTAACTCCTCCACATTCGTCTCCCTCAACCCTCACCTGACCTCTAACTCCTCCACATTCGTCTCCCTCAACCCTCACCTGAACTCTAACTCCTCCACATTCGTCTCCCTCAACCCTCACCTGACCTCTAACTCCTCCACATTTGTCTCCCTCAACCCTCACCTGACCTCTAACTCCTCCATATCCTTCTTCCTCAGCCCTCACCTGACCTCTAACTCCTCCACATCCTTCTCCCTCAACCCTCACCTGACCTCTAACTCCTCCACATCCTTCTCCCTCAGCCCTCACCTGACCTCTAACTCCTCCACATTCGTCTCCCTCAACCCTCACCTGACCTCTAACTCCTCCACATCCTTCTCCCTCAACCCTCACCTGACCTCTAACTCCTCCACATTCGTCTCCTCAACCCTCACCTGACCTCTAACTCCTCCACATTCGTCTCCCTCAACCCTCACCTGACCTCTAACTCCTCCACATTCGTCTCCTCAACCCTCACCTGACCTCTAACTCCTCCACATTCGTCTCCTCAACCCTCACCTGACCTCTAACTCCCCCACATTCGTCTCCCTCAACCCTCACCTGACCTCTAACTCCTCCATATCCTTCTTCCTCAGCCCTCACCTGACCTCTAACTCCTCCACATTTGTCTCCCTCAACCCTCACCTGACCTCTAACTCCTCCACATCCTTCTCCCTCAACCCTCACCTGACCTCTAACTCCTCCACATCCTTCTTCCTCAGCCCTCACCTGACCTCTAACTCCTCCACATCCTTCTCCCTCAACCCTCACCTGACCTCTAACTCCTCCGCATCCTTCTTCCTCAGCCCTCACCTGACCTCTAATTCCTCCACACCCTTGCCCCTCAAATCTGGTCTGAACTCTAGCTCTCCCATATCACTAGCCCTATACCCTAATTTGACCTCTAACTTCCCAAAAATATCCATACGAACTTAAACATTTTTTTTGAGTCAAAATATGTCACGATCTAGACGGAGACGGCAGCTCGACGCCATTTCGAATTACTACGACCGATAACTCATGCTGTGACTGCCAATTTGGCGGCGACGAAGTCTGAAGTTTGTTTCACAGCATGTTCCATGGTATACTTTACTAGTCTGTCGGCATCTCACTTCCTTGCCTGTTAAATTAATATATTTTCCAGGAAGAGAACAGAAGATTCTCTCGCTTCATGTCCAGAATTTGACATCTGAGCTTCAAATTCGAATATCCTTGTCTTTTGATGACTTTCAGTAGAAGATAACAAAAATCAGGTCTAAATATAGAACAGAAATTCCAAACGGTATTTCTGGCTTTGGACAACAGGGACTCATGCATCCCAGATTGATCCCTGGGATGTCAGGACTTTCATATGATGAAAGACTGGATCGGCTAGGCTTATACTCGTTGCAATTTAGAAGATTGAGGGGGGATCTGATTGAAACGTACAAAATCCTAAAGGGATTGGACAAGCTAGATGCAGGAAGATTGTTCCCGATGTTGGGGAAGTCCAGAACGAGGGGGTCACAGTTTGAGGATAAAGAGGAAGCCTTTTAGGACCGAGATGAGGAAAAACTTCTTCACACAGAGAGTGGTGAATCTGTGGAATTCTCTGCCACAGGAAACAGTTGAGGCCAGTTCACTGGCTATATTTAAGAGGGAATTAGATATGGCCCTTATGGCTAAAGGGATCAGGGAGTATGGAGAGAAGGCAGATACAGGGTTCTGAGTTGGATGATCATCCATGATCATACTGAATGGCGGTGCAGGCTCGAAGGGCCGAATGGCCTACTCCTGCACCTATTTTCTATGTTTCTATGTTTCCTGTTCTGTCATAAGATTAGTGTTTTAAGCGTAATTCCGAAGAAATGGAGAAATGGACCCAACAAATTAGTCTGAAACATTAGCATTGTATTGAGAGGTGACATTAAAAAAAATTGATGCCACTCTCTCCGGGACTTAAACGAACTCTCCTCTGACATTTTCAGAAAAGGACCTGGAGAATTATTCTCAGCACCTGCTGATGTTTGTCAGTCAAGATCACAAATAATATTAATCCGTTGTTAAATTTAGAAGCTTTACGGGTATGAATTATCAATAGCATGAACGTAGTTAAGCCACGGGATGATTTGAGCAATCTGAGGAACTCTTCAAAGGCCATTTTAAAAAGCGGTGGCCATGGCGGTTAAACCTGTCCAGAAATCATCGCGACCGAGAATGTGCTCTTCTCCGTGTTGGGAGAAGCAAGAGCGCAGGCGCCAATTTGACATGACGCCACAAACACGTGACGCCGGCGGCCTCCGGGAGCTGGGTGGCGGGTAAGAGGAGTGCGTCGGGTCATGGGGGAGAGGAAGGGTGTGGTGCAAAAGTACTGCAGTCTGCTGGACCTTTGTCCGAGCCCAGGCCCTTTCCCTGTCAGATTGTCCCGGAATCAGCGCCAGGAACGGGGAGGGAGGTGTGCGCTTGCGCCAACCACTGGATTCGCCAACGGTGCTTTCTGGAGCGCAAGAGATTGTGGGTAGGCTGGCAACCATTGATTCAATTCAAACAGCGGTTTGCCCCTCTGGCTGTGTAACAGGCGGGTGGATTGGTAACTGATTGGGTATATAGCAGTCCTTCTCAACCTGTTCCAGAATGCAACGCCTATTAGCAAATATTTCCGGAGCATACTATCTTCTCGCAGTTAACAGAAGCCTGACCATCGTCTGGTAAAATTGCTCCTGGGGCCAGAACGGATGTCCAAGGTTCTTGCAGGCAGGCAGACAAGGGATCTCACTGGGCTCACTGCCTGGGGATATGTTTTCACTCTTCTGAGGGTATTTTGTGTCCAGGTGTCACTGGAGAAAGTGTCTACAATGTGTTTTGGGACTGTTGGGCATCACAGGGCATAAATTGCATCCCAGATCTGGATAGGAATATTTTTATTTAGTTATTGTTGTAGTTTATGGTGTATTGGTATAGCATGGCAAAGTTGTAGTTCTTGAAATAAACTTATTTTTGTAAAATATAAAAAGAAGATGCCTGAAGTCCCACACTAATGGTTCAAGAACGACTACTTCCCTTCAAACCTTTGCTTCTTGAAACAACCCTAGTCATTACATCAGTACAGTATAACAAAACCATGTTTTATATTTTGTTCTAATTGTGTTCTTTCTTGTTAAGATTGTGTGTAATTTATGTTGATATTTTTCTTGTGACTGCTGCTTATGTGATGCTGTGTGCCTGTGACACTGCTGCATTACACCTGTGCACAAACACACTTGCGCATTTGACAATAAACTCAACTTTGACTTTGATCCAGATTTCACTAATAATAGGATTACGGTTTGGACTGGAACTGAAAATAACGAATATGCATTAACACATGTGAATAAAACTCTCTGATGTTGTGATTATAATCCATGGTTCAAAGAAATTGTTCTTGTATGACTCTTTGCTCTTTGGCAAAACCACCTCATTCCTGGTCCTTGTGTCAGTGGAGCACCTGGACACCCAAGATTTCTTCCTTTTCTGTTCTGAGACAAACTTCTCAACTTTTCCAGTCAGTTCATATACAGTAACCAAAGTCCTTCACCTCTGGAGTTACTTGTGATCATGGTGATAACGTCGTAAACATATTCAAAGTAAATTTATTATCAGAGTAAATTTATGTCACCAAAGACAACCCTGAGATTCATTTTCTTGTTGCCATTCTCAATAAGTCTATAGAATCTAGCAATGCAATCACGAGGAAATCTGCAGATGCTGGAAACTCAAGAAGGGTCCTGACGAAGGGTCTCGGCCCGAAACGTCGACTGTACCTCTTCCTAGAGGTGCTGCCTGGCCTGCTGCATTCACCAGCATTTTGTGTGTGTTGCTTAAGTCTACAGAATAATAACGAAACAGATTCATTGAAAGGCTGCCCACCTAGGGTATGAAACCAGCGTGCGGGAGACAACACACTGCAAATACAAAAAGGAGAAATAGTAATAGATAAATAAATAAGCAATAAATATCGAGAACGTGAGATGGAGAATCCTTGAAAGTGAGTCCATTTTAGTGATGGGGTGAGTGAAGTGGGTTCAACAGCCTGATGGTTGACGGGTAGTAACTGTTCCTTAAGTTGGTGGTGTAAGTCCTGAGACTCCTGTACCAACTTCCCGAGAGCACGGCAAGAAGAATGCGTATCCTGGTGGTGGGGATCTGTGATGATGGATGCTACTTCCCTGCAGCAGCTTTTCATGTAGACGTGCACAGTGGTGGGGAGGGTTTTCCCGCGACGGACTGGGCCGCATTCACTGATCGTTGTAGGATTTTCCATCCAAGGGGTTTGGTGTTTCCATACCAGGCTGTGATGCAGCCAGCCAGTATACGCTCCAGTACACATCTACAGAAGTTTGACAAAGTTTTAGATGTCATGCTGAGTCTCCACAAACTCCTGAGGAAGTAGAGGCGCTGCTGTCCAGTGGAGCGCCACCCCCTCGAATAGGGCAGAAATCACATTATCGCAGTGGTTAGTTTTATTCTCATGCTGCAGTGCCTGAAGTTAGATTCAAAGTTCAAGGTAAATTTATTATCAAAGTACATATATGTCACCATATACAAATTCATTTTCTTGAAGGCATTTACAGGAAAATATTGTGTACATACATCTATTGATGCTTCTGGACACATCTTCAGTGATGTTCCTGGAATCATCGGGTGTTTCGGGTCTTTCAACATCATACAACCTCCTCCAGGTGACCCAGCCGGGGCTGATCAGACCCCAGCTTGTGTCCAGATGGCTAGCTACTTATCACTCCATGGCTCCCCTCTTTTGAGCCACAGCCATCATGAGGCCCTCTCTGCCGTATCCGTGGTACTGCGGATGGCTCTCCTCTTCCTCTCTCCCTCGATGCCCAAAATACTGAAGGCTCTAACTAAAGAACGGGCTACGAATCCCCTACAACCAACCTCCACTGGGAGACACCTCGCTCTCCATCCAGCCTGGGGACAGTTGCTGACCAGTCCTGCGTACTTGGAGAGCTTCCTTTCAAAGGCCTCTTCTAAGCTATCTTCCCATGGGACTGTCAGCTCCAGCAGCACCACTTGCTTAGTCGACTCAGACACAAGGACAATGTCTGGTCGCAGGGTGGTGGCTGCGATATGGTTGGGGAACTCCAGCTGCCGTTCGGGGTCCACCAACAGCTGCCAGTCCCTTGCAGAGGTCAGAATGCCTGCAGATGTTCTTTTGGCAGGTATTGGCTGCTCCCCAGCTCTGACAAAGGCAATGGTCTGCTTGGAGGGTCGGGACGGCTTCGCCCACTCAACTCCGGCGCTGACGGCTTCAGCAATGGTCTTCAGGACCTGATCATACCTCTACGATAGAATGTATGAAGAGCTCTACAAAGCAGCGACTGACAACAACCAGGTTGGAAAAGAGGACAAATCCTTCGAATAATAAATTGTAAGAAGTAAATAAATGGGTACCAAGACTACGAGCTGTAGAGTCCTTAAAAGTGGGGTTATAGGTTGTGAGTCATTTCAGCACTGGAGTGAGTGAAGTTATCCCCCGTGGTTCAGGAGCTAGATGGTTGTACGGTAATAACTGTTCCTGAACCTGGTGGTTTGGGACCTCCAGCTCCTGTGCCTCCTGCCTGATGGTAGTAGTGAGGAGAGAGCATAGACTGGGTGATGGGGTCCTTGATGACGGATGCAGCTTTCCAGCTTTCCAGAGTTCCTGCCTGCAGACCACAGTCACTTCGGATTGGCAACAACATCTTCTCCACCATCTCCGTCAGCACAGGTACACCACGAGGCTGTGTGCTTCGTGCTCGGTTTTACTCGCGTTATACTTACGACTGTGAGGCTAAGCACAGCTCCAATGTCACCGTTAAGGTTTCTGTCGCTGGCCGAATCAAAGGTGGGGACGAAGAGAGAATGAAAATCTGACTGAGTGATGCATCAACAACTCAATGCCAGCAAAACCAAGGGACTGATTATTGACCAGGAGCAGGAAGCCCGAGGCCTAGAGCCAGTTCTCATCGGGGGATCAGAGGTGGAGAGGGTCATCAACTTTCAATTCCTCGGCGTTACTATCTGTGGGGGGGGGGGGGGTTTCTCCTGGGCCCAGGACGTAAGCGCTGTGTCGAAGAAAACACGGCAGCACCTCTACTTTCTTACAATGTACGAAGATTCGGCATGACAGCTAAAACTTTGACAGACTTCTGTAGATGTGTGGCGGAGATCGTATTGACTGGTTGCATCACAGCCTGGTGTGGAATCGCCAATGCTCTTGAACGGAAGTAGCTACCAAAAGTAGTGGATGCGGCCCAGTCCATCTCGGGTAAAAGGCCTCCCCAACCACTGAGCACATCTGCACGGAGCGCTGTCGCGGGAAAGCAAACTCCATCGTTAAGAACTCCCACCTCCGACCGTCCAGGCCATGCTCTCCTTTCGCTGCTGTCGTCGGGAAGGTACAGGCGACTCAGGACCCACATCACTGGGCTCAGGGACAATTATTACCCCTCAACCATATGGCTCTTCAACCAGAGGGAATAATCCATTTCCCGCGCTTTCTGTTCTCACCACCTCTCCTGCGATACACGACAGGGCCGGCTTCCCCTCGTCCTCGCCTGCGATACACGACAAGCCCCGGCTTCCCCTCGTCCTTTCCTCCATTCAACAGGAAGTTCAGAATCAGGTTTGCTATAACTGACAGTTGCCGTGAAATTTGTCGTTTTCCGGCAGCAATACAGTGTAAGACATAAAATACAAACACACCTCCCCCTACCCTCCTCCTTCAACATTTCGCAAGCACAGCTCCCTTCGCAATTCCATGGGCCATTCTTCTATTCCCACCATCCAACCCCCTCTCTCTATCCTTGGCGCATCCTTCAGCAACCACGGGTTTGCCTTTCACCTAATCTCTGCCAGGGATCTAAACAGCCCTCCGGGGGAAGCAGCGGTTCACTGGCAATTCTTCCCATCACTCACTGCATTCTGTGGTCACGATGGGGCCTCCTCTACACCGGAGGAACCAAACACAGTCTGGGTCACCGCCTGATCTCCCGGTGACTCAAGTCAAGTTACTTTTTATTGTCATTTCGACCATAACTGCTGGTACAGAACATAGTAAAAATGAGACGTTTTCCAGGACCATGGTGCTACATGAACAATAGAAAAACTACAGTGAACTACGTAAAACAACACAATAACTACACTAGACTACAGACCCACCCAGGACTGCATAAAGTGCACAAAACAGTGCAGGCATTACAATAAATAATAAACAAGACAATAGGCACAGTAGAGGGCAGTAGGTTGGTGTCAGTCCAGGCTCTGGGTATTGAGGAGTCTGATGGCTTGGGGGAAGAAACTGTTGCATAGTCTGGTCGTGAGGGCCCGAATGCTTCAGCGCCTTTTTCCAGATGGCAGGAGGGAGAAGAGTTTGTATGAGGGGTGTGTGGGGTCCTTCATAATGCTGTTTGCTTTGCGGATGCATCGTGTGGTGTAAATGTCTGTGATGGCGGGAAGAGAGACCCCGATGATCTTCCCAGCTGACCTCACTATCCGCTGCAGGGTCTTCAATTCTCCATCCCGACCCGAACTTCAGGAACAGCACCTCATCGTCCTTTCCGGCACGTTGCGGTCTCTGGAGCTCAGTGCCGACTGGAGCCGGTCTGTTCGGGGTGTTTCTACTCTGCCCGCATTAGCGGTTGCTCTCCGGCCGAGAGGTGGCCGCCGGAGCGGTTGTGTCCAGTCAAGCGCAGGCCAAAGATGCATCTGAAATCGGGAGACAGCCGCAATGGGCAGCAGTTGGGATGTTGGTGGCGGGTCTCCGGGATGGGCAGCCGATGATTTCGGCTGGAGGAGGAGATGGAACGATAGGGTTACAATGACTAATACTTAAAATGCTGGAGATCTTCAGCAGGTCAGGCAGCTTCTATGAAGAGTGACATTTCGGGCGGAGACTCATTAGGAATGAAATGGAAGGAGGAGTGGGTAGGATAGGAAGGTGGGGGTGGGGGGGGAGGAAAAGAGCACACGCTGGCAGGCAGGTGATGGGTGAGACCAGGTGGGTGGGTGGGCGCGGGATGAAGTGAGAAGGTGGGAGGTGATATATCAGAGTTAAATGGACGAAAAAGGATTGTGATAGACGAGTAGACGGTGGGAGAAAGGGAAGGAGGAGGGGCACCAGAGGGAGGTGATGGCAGGTGTGGAGAAGGGAAAGAGGGGAATCTGAATGGGGAATGGAAAATGGGGGTGGGGTGGAGGGAAATTAACGGAAGCTGGAGAAATCTGTGTTCATGCCATCAAGTTGGAGGCTACGCAGACGGAACGTGAGGCGTCGCCCCTCCATCCTGCGAGTGGCCTCGTCGTGGCAGCACAGGAGGCCAGGGGCAATCCTGTTGAAGTGGGAATGGGGATTGGAATTAAAATCGATGGCCACCGGGAAATCCACCCTGTAATGCTGAGTCGAGTGGGCGTACGCTGCCTGCCTCGCGATGCCGAACAATAGATTGTTCAGACTTTTATATTTCTCCCGACACGCCCGTTTCCCAGTTTAATTGGTCTGATCATTCTGATCATCTCATGGATATGAAATGCGACGTCGTTGGAATCAAGTCTCATTCGGATACGATCTTGATTTGAAAGTCCAGCTAATGGCATGAGAATAATAAGAATTCTTTGAATAAAAATAATCATGGTAGCACGTCTTTTATTCGCAGTTATTTTGTAAGTAACACTATTCTTTGCATTTCTGGTCAGATGCTAACTGCATTTCATTGGCTCTGTATCTGTACTCGGCACAACAACAATAAAGTTGAATCTAATCTAATGATAATTCTTTATAAACATAAGCAGAGGCAAAAAGTACGGTAATTCTGTTTTCTAACGAGATCACTGGCATTATTTTGAAGAAGAACTGGGAAGATCTCCGGAGCCATAGTAAGTATTTGCTTCTCAGTCAATAATTTTCAAAGACTCCACAGACGTTGTCTAAGGCTCAGGCAGTTTCTAACGTTTTCTGCTTTTGATTCGCAATAACTAGCTTCTATCTGGGAAGGCATTGCGTTTGAGGGAGCTTGCTGCCCGTGACTTGGTTACATTATAATTACAATGTGCCCAGAAACGTAAAAAGTCCCTCAGCAGCGGCAAAACAAGTTGGAGGAATGTTGGACCATGAAGGTTGCTTTTTCAGCGAGTTGTTAAATAAGTACCATTGCGTATATTGACAACTGGAGAGCCTTGTGGCACAGAACACCATCTATCGAGATGGCAGGAGCCCAACGAGCAGTCGCCAGAAACCGGAAGCGGTGTCCCGGGCATGCGCGGTGAAGCCTGGAGCGGAGCGGAGTGGAGTGGTTTCGGATGACCGAGACGGGAGCGCAGTGGGTACGGGTTCGCGGCCGGCCGGGCTCCGTGCTAGGTAGGAGCGCAATGCTGGGCCGAAGGCCAGAGGAGCAGCCCTAATTGGGGGAAGAATCAGTGCGAACCGCAGGAACTCTCCTGCTCCCCAGCATCTTCCCCTTCGTCCCGGCCGGACTCACCGTGTTCCCAGCACCAGTTTCAGTCCGGTGACCGGCTTGTCGGCCTTCGATGAAGCGGGTTATCTGAGTACCAAGGGCGTCCTGTTCCAGTTGTCCGGGCCCAGGACAAATCGCACCTGGAGGGTTGCGATGAGGTGCCGTCTGTCTGCCCGCAGGAGGCTGTGGAGAGAGATGGGAGGGAGGCGCAACGAAGGAGCGGAGGGTCACCAGATTGATGATAGGGATGGTGTATTTGTCCCGTGAGGAGAGTTTAAACACAGTGGGCTTAAATTCTGTCGATTTCACAGGACAGTGTACAGGAGCATAATCCGCTCGGCAGATTTACGTTATCTCTTTCCTCCTGGCTTCTCGCCCCCAATCCGTTTAACAACCAGAAACCTATCCATCTCTGCCCGAAGTACACCCAATAACTGGGACTCCAGCGTCCTCTGTGGCCACGATTTCCCACTCTCTGGCTGAAGAAATTCCTCCTTGTCATACCCCTTTATCCCAAGGTTGTGCCTTCCGAGTCTGGGATTGTGGACCCGCCTCCTAACGGCGTATCCTCCCCAAATCTCAGTATCCAGGAACTTACAATGAGATCTACCTCCACCACAATGTCCCCCACCCTCCTTCAGGCCCAGAGACATCAAACATTCTTCATAGGTTAAACCTTGGTTGCTGGGCTCATCCATTGATTTAGAGATACTGTACAGCTATCTGTCCAAAGAGCGGGGACACCCAATTCCACCCATCTGACTGTTGAACCTACTAGCCTGTCCACCTCTGGGTTGCAGGGGGAAAGCCACACGGTTATGGGGAGAACGTACAAACTTCTTGCGGGCAGCGGTGCCAATTGAACCCGGGTCACTGGCGTGAACAGCTATGTAACTATGCCGTCCCAGTCCTTGCCAACCAGCTCTGCACCCTCTCCGGGTCAGCACATCTCTTCTCGGTTACGGGGCCCAACGTTGCTCACAATATCCAAACGTCATTTGACAGAAACCCTACAAAGCCTCATCAGTGCACTTATTTGTTTACTTATTGAGGTACAGCGCTGAGAATTGGTTCTTCAAGCCACACAACCCCCCCCCCCCCAGTTTAATCAACACACATAAAGTTGCTGGTGAACGCAGCAGGCCAGGCAGCATCTCTAGGAAGAGGTGCAGTCGACGTTTCAGGCCGAGACCCTTCGTCAGGACTAACTGAAGGAAGAGTGAGTAAGGGATTTGAAAGTGGGAGGGGGAGGGGGAGATCCAAAATGATAGGAGAAGACAGGAGGGGGAGGGATGGAGCCAAGAGCTGGACAGGTGATTGGCAAAGGGGATATGAGAGGATCATGGGACAGGAGGCTCAGGGAGAAGGAAGGGGGGGGAACCCCAGAGGATGGGCAAGGGGTATAGTGAGAAGGACAGAGGGAGAAAAAGGAGAGAGAGAGCGAAAATGAATGTGTGTATATAAATAAATAACGGATGGGGTACGAGGGGAGGTGGAGCATTAGTGGAAGTTTGAGAAGTCAATGTTCATGCCATCAGGTTGGAGGCTACCCAGACGGAATATAAGGTGTTGTTCCTCCAACCTGAGTGTGAGTGGGTTAGGGTGATATACTGTGTCCAATGCTCCCAATGCGGCCTTTTATATATTGGTGAGACCCGACGCAGACTGGGAGATCGTTTTGCTGAACACCTGCGCTCTGTCCATCAGAGAAAGCAGGATCTCCCAGTGGCCACACATTATAATTCCACGTCCCATTCCCATTCTGATATGTCTATCCATGGCCTCCTCTACTGTAAAGATGAAGCCACACTCAGGTTGGAGGAACAACACCTTATATTCCGTCTGGGTAGCCTCCAACCGGATGGCATGAACATTGACTTCTCTAACTTCCGTTAATGCCCCACCTCCCCCTCGTACCCCATCTGTTATTTATTTATATACACACATTCTTTTTCTCTCTCTCCTTTTTCTCCCTCTGTCCCTCTGACTATACCCCTTGCCCATCTTCTGGGTTTCTCCCCCCACCCCTTGTCTTTCTCCCTAGGCCTCCTGTCCCATGATCCTCTCGTATCCCTTTTGCCAATCAGCTGTCCAGCTCTTGGCTCCATCCCTCCCCCTCCTGTCTTCTCTTATCATTTTGGATCTCCCCCTCCCCCTCCCACTTTCAAATCTCTTACTCACTTTTCCTTCAGTTAGTCCTGACGAAGGGTCTCGGCCTGAAACGTCGACTGCACCTCTTCCTAGAGATGCTGCCTGGCCTGCTGCGTTCACCAGCAACTTTGATGTGTGTTGCTGTCCCCCCAATTTAATCCTCACCTAATTACGGGACAATTGACAATGACCAATTAACGTACCAATCTGTACAACTTTGGACTGTGGGAGGAAACCGGAGCACCCGGAGGAAACCCACGTGGTTATTGGGAGTACACATAAACTCCTTTCAGGCAGTGGCGGGAATTGAACCCAGGTCCCCTGTACTGTAAAGCGTTGTGCTAACCCCTGCACTATTCTGCTGCCCCAAATCCTTTCTTCCGTACTTCTACGTTCTTTTTCTCTTCTACTGTTGCAGCTGCCTTCACCGCTGCATTGTGAGTTAACCTTTGGGGAATCCTGCGCTGGAAGCCCCAAGTTCCCTTGCACCTCCAATTTCTGAATTCACTCCCCGTTTAGAAAATATTCAGAAGAAGGAGAAGCAATCTAATTGTAATTGTACAAAACTCCTTAGGGATTTGGCAAGGGTACTGAAAGCTACAGCTCGTAGCCTTGGATCAAGGGGTCTACCATATTTGGGGAGAACTTTCTTCAGCTCGAGGGTCTGAATCCTTACAACTGTCTACCCAAGAGAACTGTGGAGGCGTAAGGTGTAGAACAATTAGGCCATTCAGCCCATTGAATCTGCCCTACCATTTTGCCATGGCTGATTTAGCATCCCTCTCAACCCCATTCTCCTGCCTTCTTCCCGTAAACTTTGACACACTTACTAATCAAGAACCTGTCAATAAGACCATAAGGCATAGGACCAGAATTAGGCCATTCAGCCCATTGAGTTTGCTCCGCCATTCCATCATGGTTGATTTATTATCTCCCCTCCCCCCTGAAGGTGCAGAATCATTGTGAACAGAGTTTTGAACAAAACCTGGTGGGAGTTATATACAGGCCTCCGAACCGTAGCCAGTATCCAGGATACAAATTACAATGGAGATAGAAAAGGTTTTTGGATATTGGGGGAATCAATGGATTGATATATATCAAATTTTGATTCATACATCAAAGCATTGAGTACAGAAGTTGAGACATTATGTTGAACTTCTACAAGGCGGTGGTGAGGACAAATTTGGAGTATTGAGTACTCTAGTATCTGACCTATAGGATAAACATTAATAGGATTAAAAGAGTACAGTGAAAATTTATAAGGTTGTTGCTGGGACTTTGAGGACTGCAGTTATAGGGAAAGATTTAATAGGTTGGGCTTTAGTCTCTGCAATACAGGAAAATGAGGGGCAATTTGATAGAGGTATACAAAATTATGAGGGGTATAAATAGGGTAAGTGCAAATAGACTTTTATAAGACCATCAGACACAGGAGCAGAATTTGGACGTTCAGCTCATTGAGTCTATTCTGAGGCTGGCCCCTCTGGTCTTAGACTCTCCCGGTATTGGAAACATCCTCTCCATGTCCACTCTATCTAGGCCTTTCCATATTCAGTAGGTTTCAATGAGATTCCTCTCACTCCCCATTCTTCTCGACTTTAGTGAGTACAAGCCCAGAGCCAACAAACTCTCTTCATATCTCATGTGGAGCAGAACGATTTGGCTTGTTTCACTGTGAGGACATGTTGAGCCTGGTGAAACAGCACTAGTGGAAAATCAGCAACTGCTCCACATTTCTTGGCCCTTTTCTTTCGTTCTCCCAGCCCCTTGGGATAAAGACCAATGTACCAAATCTTTTGCTGATTGCAAATTCCAAAATTATGTTCCAGCCGTCACCTCTTGTCACTGGGTTTAACCCATCTCTATCTGCCCGCTTGCAGCCTGTGTCCTCAAGGCTCATGTTCCCACGCAGCTTTGTAACCCGATGTATGTATTTCCTGATAGATGCTGTGGGTCAAGACTTGGGTGTTTAGGGCATCATTTATTGAGGACGATGAGGCAGGAGAGGTTGATCGGTGGCAGGAAGGGATATGAGAATGGTCAGGCAGCGTCTTTGGAGGGGAATAGTCGATGTTTCATACCAAGACCCTTCATCAGGACTCAGACTGAAACATCCACTGTTTATTCTCTGCAGACCTGCTGAGTTCCGTCAGCATTTTGTGTGTTGCTCTGGATTTCCAGCATCTGCAGAATCTCTTGTGATTAGAATGGCTAACTCTGTTTCATCAAAGTAAGACACGGGGTGTGTCTGAGCTTGAAGGCAGAAAGATAGGCTAGAAGAGAGGTGAAAGATTAGGCCACTTGATCAAAAGTCTGCTTCACCATTCAATCATGCTGGGTTTTTTTTTCCCACTCCATTCTGCCGCCTTCTCATAACCCTTAACCCCTTTACCAATCAGGAACCTATTAATGTCTGTGGCAAAGAAATTGCTCCTCACTTCAGTTTTAAAGGGTCACCTGTTGAATCCTAGGATCTCCTACCAATGGAAACATTCTTTCCATATCCACTCTATCCAGCCCTTTCAATAGTCAGTAAGATCCCCACTTACTCATCCTTCTGAACTCCATGGAATAGAAGCCCAGAGCCATCAAACACCCCTCCCATCATTCCAGGGATCATTCTTGTGAACCTCCTCTGAACCCGCTCCAGAGCCAGTACATCTTTCTTTAGATACAGGGTTAAAAATTGCTCACAGTATTCCAAATGCCATCTGCTCAACGCCTTATAAACCCTCCACAATACTTCTGTAGTTCAATAGTTCCACTTAATATCAGAGAAATGTGTGCAATATACATCCTGAAATTCTTACTCTTCACAGACAGCCACAAAAACAGAAGAGTGCCCCACAGAATAAGTGACAGTTAAAATCTTAGAACCCCAAAGTTCTCCCAACTCCTCCCCTCCCGCGCACAAACAGCAGGAAAGCAATGACCCTCTCCCACCCCCCACCCACTTCCACAAAAAAGCATCAGCACCCTCCACTCACCGAGCAAGCAATAGCAAAGCCCCCAAGAGAGACGGTGGTCTGCAGCACAACAAAAACTATTTGTTCACCTGGGCTCTCCCTCTCTCCAATAAAGGGACAGAGAGGCGTTCCCCTCTCGCAGTGAGTGCGGGGACATAAAACAATTCGCTGATTTACGATGACAAAGTCTGTCATGCCACTTTTTTCCAAGTTCTCCGACCGGAGGGTCGGCAACAAGCTGTGTTCCGCCAATGCGATGCTGCGGTCAGCGGCACTGGCGTAGAATCGGCCCGTCCACGGGGCTGCAGAGCCTCGGGATCCCGAAGGCGCGCTCATCTTCTCGGCTGCGTCCTTGGGGTTTTGACAACCAGCCGGGTGAGCCCCCCAGGAGCGGGTCCCACCACCGCAAAGAAACAAAGTCTGAGTGTGGCTCCGGGTCAGGGTCTTCAGCCTTCCTCAAGTGGAGGGGCATTCGTTGGGCAAGGGCATGGTTCACGAGAATAGCTAAGCGAGTTTGAGCTCTTCTCTTTGGAGTGAAGGAAGATGAGAGCTGACTTGATAGAGGCGTACAAGATGTTAAGAGGCATAGATGAAGTGGAAAGCCAGAGACTTTTAAAGTGATTGGAGGACAGTATAGGGGGGATGCCAGAGATAATTTTTTTTTACACAGAGAATGGTGGGTGCATGGAATATCTGGCCAGTGTGGGGTGGTGGGGTGGTGGTAGAGGCAGATACATTAGGGGCATTTAAAAACCTATTAGATACTTCATACTTTATTGTCGCCAAACAATTGATACTAGAACATACAATCAGCACAGCGATATTTGATTCTGCGCTTCCCGCTCCCTGGATTACAAATCAATAGTAAGTATTAAGAATTTAAATTATAAATCATAAATAGAAAATAGAAAAATGGAAAGCAAGGTAGTGCAAAAAAACCGAGAGGCAGGTCTGGATATTTGGAGCGTACAGCCCAGGCATATGGATGATAGAAATATGGAGAATTATGTACGAGGGAAGGGTTAGATTAGGTTAAAAGTTGTCACAACATTGTGGGCCAAAGGGCCTCTACGAACACTCACAGGCAGCTGGAACAGATCCAGTTGATGACGGAGAACCAGCACAGACATGCTGAAGGCGAATGGTTCTTGATTTACACGATCAGAATTTTTGAAGAAATGACTCAAAAGGTGGATTACAAGAGTGCAGAGGCATCCACCTTCCAAAAATCTAAATGAACATCGGATAACGTCTCAGGCCCATGAAATTAAACTGTGGGGGGAAGGGGAAGGAAATGAGGCCGAGATCCTTCTGCATTTCCCTCATCTGCAGTGTTTCTCCATTTTGGTAGTTGCTTTCTTTAAACTTCACCTATCAAAATGTTGCAAAAGGCTGATTTCCTTGGCATTTATACTGTTGTCATGAGAATATTTCTTTCCAACTGTGATAAGACTGCTGAACGGATCCTGATCCAGATCTGGGCCGTACCCTCCAAATATCCAGACCTGCCTCTCGGTTTTTTTGCACTACCTTACTTTCCATTTTCTATTTTCTATTTATGATTTATAATTTAAATTTTTAATATTTACTGTAGATTTTGTACTCCAGGGAGTGTGAAGCGCAGAATCAAATATCGCTGTGATGACTGTACATTCTAGTATCAATTGTTTGGCGACAATAAAGTATGAAGTATATTTAAACAATAAACGTGAACTTGGAATTCCCTGCGCTTTCCCCACATTAAACTCCATTTGCCCAACTTTTTGCTCACTCAAGTCAGCCTCTCAGTTTTGAGTTACAGGGTCCAAACGCCCTCAGCCCAGCATGCTGTCTCACCCATGTTTGTACCATCAGCACGTTTAAACCTCTTAACTTTTGTCCTCTTCTCCAGGTCATGAACAAACCATGAACAATTGAGGGTGAAGAACAGATCTTTGAGGCACCGCCAGGTGCATCTTTCTCGCCTGTTGAATTTGACTCATGCGATGACCTAAAGTCAAGGTCAAATATATTATCAAGGTACGTACACACTTGCAATTCATTTTCTTGCAGGCATTTAGAGAAAAATAAAGAAATACAATAAAAGTTATAGAAAACTATACATAAAGACTAACAATCAATTTGCAAAAGAAGGCTCATTGTGTAGATAAAAATTAATACTGAGAACATGAGTTGTAGAGCCCTTGAAAGTGAGTCTGTAGGTTGAGGAATCAGCTCAGAGTTGGGGTGAGTGAAGTTAACAACATTGGTTCAGGAGCCTGATGGTTGAGGGGTAATAACTATTCCTGATCCTGGTGGTGTGGAACCTAAGGCTCCCGTGCCTCCTGTCCGAATGTGAGAAGGGGTGATGGCTTAGTTGTTGGGGTTCCTATCTTCAATCCGTGCTGACACACTTTGTCCATACCATGAGCTCTTACCTTGTGCACCAGCTTTTTATATACTTTATACTTTATTGTTGCCAAACAACTGATACTAGAATGTACAATTATCACAGCGATATTTGATTCTGTGCTTCCCGCTCCCTGGATTACAACTCAATAGTAAATATTAAAAATTTAAATTATAAATCATAGATAGAAAATAGAAAAATGGAAAGTAAGGTAGTGCAAAAAAAGACCGAGAGGTAGGTCTGGATATTTGGAGGGTACGGCCCAGATCCGGGTCAGGATCCGTTAGCAGTCTTATCACAATTGGAAAGAAGCTGTTCCCAAATCTGGCCGTATGAGTCTTCAAGCTCCTGAACCTTCTCCCGGAGGGAAGAGGGACGAAAAGTCTGTTGGCTGGGTGGGTCGTGTCCTTGATTATCCTGGCAGCACTGCTCCGACAGCGTGCGGTGTAAAGTGAGTCCACGGACGGAAGATTGGTTTGTGTGATGGCACCTTCTGAAAGTCAGAATACAATGCATTCAGTGGCCACTTGATTGGATACTACCCGTACGTAGTAAAGTGGCCTCCTAGTACATGTTCATGGTTCTTTGCTGCGCTAGCCCGTCCACTTCGAGGTTCAACGTGTTGTGCGTTCAGAGATGCTGTTCTGCACACCACGTGGTTATTTCAGTTACTGTTGCCTCTTGTCATCTTGAACCAGTCTGGCCATTCTCGCTGAGCTCTCTCATTAACAAGGTATTTTCACCCACAGAACCACAACTCACTGGGCGCTTTATGTTTTTTACACCGTTCTCTGTAAGCTCTAGAGACTGCAATGTGTGAAAATCCTGGGAGATACTCAGACTGCCCTGTCAGGCACCAACGATCATTCCATGGTCCATATAACCATATAACAATTACAGCATGGAAACAGGCCCTCTCGGCCCTTCTAGTCCGTGTCGAACTCTTACTCTCATCTAGTCCCACCGACCTGCACTCAGTCCATAACCATCCATTCCTTTCCTGTCCATATATCTACCCAATTTAACTTTAAATGACAACATCGAACCTGCCTCAACCACTTCTGCTGGAAGCTCGTTCCACACATCTACCACTCTCTGAGTAAAGAAGTTCCCCCTCATGTTACCCCTAAACTTCTGTCCTTTAACTCTCAACTCATGTCCTCTTGTTTGGATCTCCCCCATTCTCAATAGAAAAAGCCTATCCATGTTAACTCTATCAATCCCCCTCATAATTTTAAATACCTCTATCAAGTCCCCCCTCAACCTTCTACGTTCCAATGAATAAAGACCCAACTTGTTCAACCTTTCTCTGTAACTTATGGTGATGAAACCCAGGTAACATTCTAGTAAATCTTCTCTGTACTCTCTCTAATTTGTTGACATCTTTCCTATAATTCGGTGACCAGAACTGTACACAATACTCCAAATTTGGCCTCACCAATGCCTTGTACAATTTCAACATTACATCCCAACTCCTATACTCAATGCTCTGATTTATAAAGGCCAGCATACCAAAAGCTTTCTTCACCACCCTACCCACATGAGATTCCACCTTCAGGGAACTATGCACCATTATTCCTAGATCCCTCTGTTCTACTGCATTCTTCAATGCCCTACCATTTATCATGTATGTCCTATTTTGATTAGTCCTTCCAAAATGTAGCAACTCACATTTATCAGCATTAAATTCCATCTGCCATCTTTCAGCCCACTCTTCTAACTGGCCTAAATCTCTCTGCAAGCTTTGAAAACCTACTTCATTATCCACAACTCCACCTATCTTAGTATCATCTGCATACTTACTAATCCAATTTACCACCCCATCATCTAGATCATTAATATATATTACAAACAACATTGGACCCAGTACAGATCCCTGAGGCACACCACTAGTCACCGGCCTCCAATCTGACACACAGTTATCCACCACCACTCTCTGGCGTCTCCCATCCAGCCACTGCTGAATCTATTTTACTACTGCTAAAAGTCACTTGGATCACATTTCTCCCCTGTTCTGACATTTGGTCTGAACAACAACTGAACCTCTTGACCATGGCTGCATGCTTTTATGCATTGAGTTGCTTCCACATGATTGGCTAATTAGATATTTGCATTAACGAGCTGGTGTACTGAACTGGGGTCCCTCTCTGTCAACTCTGCTTGTACCCATGGAGAATGGTGGCACATTCATCAAATGGGATTTGCTCTTCAAGAAATAAAAATCAGGCCGATAAAAATCCAGTCCAACTGACCAGTCTCGACTGTCCATTTCCTTCCAAAGACCTGACCCGCTGAGTTCCTCAAAAGCTTTGTGTGTCGCTGTGGATTCCAGAATCTGTGGCCTCTTGTGTCTAATCAGGCTGACTTGCTGTGATTATAATGCGTGGGTAGCTGGGGGACTGGGATTGATAAGATTACTCTGAGAACTGGTGTACACTCAGAGGGAAATGGAGAGACCTGCACTGTAAAGAAATAGATGGTTATCAAGAGTCAAGTTTCAGGGAAGAACGAGATTCTGCAGATGCTGGAAATTCAGAGTGATACACACAAAATGTCAGAGGGACTCAGCAGGTCAGGCAACATCTATGGAGGGGAATAAACTGTCACTGTTTTGGGTGAAGATGAAGGGTCTTTGCCTGAAACATTGACTCTTTACTCTTGTCCATAGATGCTGCCTGACCTGCTGAGTTCCACTGACATTTTGTCTGTGTTAAGCTTGTCTGCATTGATCCGGTGCCTCTGTATCTGCCTTTGGAGCGCTGGTGACCGAGCAGCAGCTCACTGTAATCTGCTGGTCGAACGGTAGTGAGCTGACAGCATAATGGGGGTTTCGCTGGTTGGAGGAATGAGGGACTCAGGGAGCAAGGGAAACAGGGAAATGGGTGGCTCCCGGTACAGGAGTGGCTCCCTGACTGACCCGAAGTACGAAGAGCACAGGCAGCCTGTTTGTCCGGCAGGAACTGTAACCCCCGTCCGGGAACAACAGGGACACAGACAGCCTGCTTCTCTAACTCCCGTCCAGGAACAACAGTTAACAAGGCACTCTTTGGCCTTGTTCCCTTCCGTTGTGTAATGTATCAGGCCATGCTGAGTTTGAATACGACAGTGACAGGGGTCAAGGGTGAATATTTGTCCTAAACAATTACACGTATTAGCTCTGTGCTGTGGTCGTTGGTCAGAGTGCGACACGAACAAAAATCATCATTCATATTGTGAGCACGAGGAAATCTGCAGATGCTGGATATTCAAGCAACGCACACAAAATGCTGGTGGAACACAGCAGGCCAGACAGCATCTATAGGATGAAGCACAGTCGACGTTTCAGGCTTTTCGTCAGGTCTGGGCCCGAAACGTCGACTGTGCTTCTTCCGATGGATGCTGCCTGGCCTGCTGTGTTCCACCAGCATTTTGTGTGTGTTGCTGCTCATATTGTCAGCAGTTTTGGGCCCCTTATCCAAAAGGATGTGCTGGCATTAGAGAGGGTCAAGAGGAGAGTCATGAGAATGATCCCGGGAATGAAAAGGTTAACATGTTAGGAGCACTTGATTGCTCTGGGCTGGTACAAGCTGGAGTTGGGAAGAATTAGGGGGATCACATGGAAACCTATTGAAGATTGAAAAGCCTCGATAGAGAGGACATGGAGAGGATGTTTCCCGTAGTGGGGGAGAATTGGGCCAGGGGGCACACCCTCAGAATAGACTGATGACTCTTTAGAACGGAGATAAGGAGAAATTTTCAGATTGAAATGCCAGCGAGTGGTGAATCTGTGGAATCCATTGCCAGAGACAGCTGTGGAGGCCAGGTCTTTGGGTATATTTAAAGCAGAGGTTGGTAGGTTCTTGGTTAGTCAGGATATCAAAGGTTAATGGGAGAAGGCAGAAGAATGGGGTTGAGAGGGATAATAAATTAGCCATGATTGGATAGCGTTGCAGACTCGATGAACCCAATGGCCTAATTTTGCTCCTATGTCTTAAACGGTTTTATTATAAAGATTGAAGAATTATATACATGTTAAAATACATTTATAGAATAAAATGTGGAAAAATACATAAATAGCAGCAAGTATTTGCATGCAGTGACTGTGGCAATAGATAGAGGTAGTGGTGGGGGGCACGAACTGGAATGGTTAATTGGATTAACTGCCTGGGGTTAGAAACTTCACAGATGGTGTGAAGCTTTTGTTGTAGTGATTTTCAGAAGGGGACCTTTGGGAAGGGCAGTTTGCCGGGTGGGTAGAAGTAGATTTAAAGGCAGAAGAGTGAAATGGCACAAAACCCAGAAGAGCAACGAAGTAAACGATGGAGATCAGTTAGGGAGGGGAAGAGACGGTTTTAATGGATTCAGGGCGGGCAGGTTTGAAGAGGGTATGATGTAGCCATTCAGGAGCAGAGGAAGGGTCTGGGCGTGAAAGGGTTTGTCAGGGGATCAGCAGGGAGTGGACACTGAAAAAAGTTGTGTTTAAAGATGGAGTTGAGGGTAGTGGTGTGGAATATGGAGGGCAAGAAAGATAAGATGTTTTTCTTTGGTGAAAATTGCTAACGGAGGTGAACAGCACACAAGATCGAGCTCTGGCTTTGTCCTGCTTTTTCACCTTCAGTCTATAAAGAAACCAACAGGATGTTTGCAACGGTGTGCCAGTCTTCATGTTGGAGGGATATGGTACTGAATCGCCCCCAGCCTCTTCTCAATCTACTTTCCTTGGATGCTGCAGGGCAGTCAAGTAGAGCAGTGCTTCACAGGGTTCGATTCCCGTCGCTGCCTGTAAGGAGTTTGTACGTGTTCTCTCTGACCACGTGGGTTTCCTCTGGGAGTCCGGTTTGCTCCCACAGTCCTCAGACATTCGGTTAGGGTTAGTACGTCGTGGGCACTGGAAGCCACCTGCAGCAAGTCCCTGATTCAAACAAGGCACTCAACTATGTTTTGGCATATATGTGACAAAGAAAGCTAATCTTTAATCTTTAAAACAGTACATAGTTTTGTAATCAATTTCACCATGAATGAGGCATGCCTAATTTGAGCATAGGAAATGGAGTCAGAAAAAACGTGGGAATTGGGGCTGGATGAGTGGAAGGAAGTGGATTTCAGAAGAATGAGAGGGAATCTTGTAGAAATATGGAAGGAATAGATAAGACAGAGGCAGCAATGTTGTTTTTACTGTTAAGTCTAGGGAACAGCCTCAAGGTTTCATGGGAATAGATTTAGATGGAAATGAGGAGAAATTGCTTTTCCCAGAGAGCAGTGGAATTTTGTGGAATTCTCTGCCCACGGAAGCAGTAGAGGCTGCCTTGTTAAATATATTTAAGATACATTTCAGTAGATTTAGGCATAGCAGGGGAATTAAGGGTTGTGGGGAAAAGGCAGGAAGGTTGAGCTGAGTCCAGGGGCAGATTGGTCATGATTTTATTGAATGGTGGAGCAGGCTTGATGGGTCAGGTGCCTTACCTTACTCCAATTTCTTACGTTCTTATGCAAGTGCATGGAACAGAGAATGGCCCAGTGCGTGGAACGGAGGATGGCAAGCACTTCCCGTATGCCATCAGGATTTCTGAATGATCAGGCTTCAGATTACTGGAGGTTTATTTGATATCAACCCCACATTTCCACCAGCCCTTTCACGCCGTTTTCTGTTTTAAAGTCATTTCACAGGATTTCCACGATGGGAGATTCACAGATGGGAGGCTCACACCAGACAATACGTCGGGGCCTGGCGGAGACGCTCGGTTCGCCTGCACGGCGTCAGCCTCGGAATGGGGAAGCGAAGGGATCCATTCGCAGTGGGAAGGAGCTGTTCACGTGTTCGGAGTGCGGCCGAGGTTTCAACCGAGCATCCGGACTGTCGAGGCACCAGCGCAGCCACAGAGGTGTGTTGGGTCTCTGTTATTTGTCTGACCCTTAGGGTTCTTCCCGGGGTCAAGAATGGCGACCAGTCTTAAGTCTTAACAATCATTCATTTTAAAGTTTGAACAAACAAGCATATGCTAAGCAAACTAAGTAAAGACTTGAGAGACAGAGATAAATGAAGTTATGATGACGCTAAACAGCAACGGGCAGATCGGGGGTCGGTGTCACGACAGGAGACCCGTGTGTTACCGGGGGAAATCAGAAAATCTACTGCTGTGTGCCCGAAGACCCAGGATCTTTACGATCTTCAGGCACAGAGCTCGAAAAAAGCGACGTAACGGACTTTTAACATCGTAAACCAGCGAGTTGTTTGTTATGTCTCCCCGTTCCGCTGGGAAAATGGAGACATCTCTTTCTCTCTTATTCAGGAGAGAGAGAACCTGCGGTATGTCAAATGCCAGGTGAAATGTGAAGTCTTTGGGGTCACTGCAAGTCTGTGTCTTTGCTATTGCTTTGCTCACGCTTGAGTGCTCGGGGACGGTGCTGATGCTCACTTTTATTTTGCCGGTGGGGGGGAAGAAGGGACTTTACTTACACGTGGGTGGGAGAGGGGAGCTGGGGGGTACTTTGGGGTTCTTACCTTTAACTGTCATTCATTCTTTGGGGCACTCCTCTGTTTTTGTGGATATTTATGAAGAAAAAGAATTTCAGGATGTATATTGTACACATTTCTCTGACATTAATTTGGATCTTTGAACCTTCGAAATGAAAAGCAAAGAAAGCAAAGATAAAAAGAGTAACAAGAGAAGATGGCGCCCTCTAAAGAATCCATCAACTTTATAATCAAGATAAGAGAAATTCCTCAGATAAAATAAATAAATCACAATTACATCACATGGGTCATGTGCTAACACTTAGCCAATGAAAAATGAGAAACCGTTAGGTTAGCACTTCACCTGTGAGTCGGCTGGGGTGATATACTGTGTCCGGTGCTCCCGATGTGGCCTTCTATATATTGGCAAGACCCAACGCAGACTGGGAGACCGCTTTGCTGAACACCTACGCTCTGTCCGCCAGAGAAAGCAGGATTTCCCAGTGGCCACACATTTTAATTCCACGTCCCATTCCCATTCTGACATGTCTATCCATGGCCTCCTCTACTGTAAAGATGAAGCCACACTCAGGTTGGAGGAACAACACCTTATATTCCGTCTGGGTAGCCTCCAACCTGATGGCATGAACGTTGACTTCTCTAACTTCCGCTAATGCCCCACCTCCCCTTCTTACCCCATCCCTAATTTATTTATTTATTTATTATTTCCCCCCCCCTTTTTTTCTCTCTCTGTCCCTCTCACAATAACTCCTTGCCTGCTCTCCATCTTCCTCTGATGCTCCCCTCCCCCTTTCTTTCTCCCTCGGCCTCTCGTCCTATGATTCTGTCCCTTCTCCAGCCTGGTATCCCTTTTGCCAATCACCTGTCCAGCTCTTGGCTCCATCCCTCCCGCTCCTGTCTTCTCCTATCATTTCGGATCTCCCCCTCCCCCTCCCACTTTCAAATCTCTTACTAGCTTTTCCTTCAATTAGTCCTGACGAAGGGTCTCAGCCCGAAACGTCGACTGTACCTCTTCCTACAGATGCTGCCTGGCCTGCTGCGTTCACCAGCAACTTTAATGTGTGTTGTTTCACTGTTATATCACTGGGATGAACCGCCACACACTGTGAAAAATACTTGAATTTGTTAAGAAGTGCGAATGATTAAACTGTAACTGTGGTATTACATTAATTCCTCTAATAACTCATAAAAGGTATTAAAATACAATGGTTTCCAACAGGTGAGAAGCCCTGGAAATGTGGGGACTGCGGGAAGGGATTCAACTACGCTTCTCAGCTGGAAATCCATCGCCGTCGCCACACCAGGGAGCAGCCGTGGAAATGTGGGGACTGCGGGAAGGGATTCAGTTATCCGTCCCAGCTGGAAATCCACCGCCGCAGTCACACCGGGGAGAGGCCGTTCACCTGCTCCGAGTGCGGGATGGCGTTCACCCACTCGTCCAGTCTTCTCACGCACCAGCGCGTTCACACCGCCGAGAGGCCGTTCACCTGCTCTGAGTGCGGGAAGGGCTTCACCCGCTCCTGCCACCTTCTCAGGCACCACCAAGTTCACGCCGGGGAGAAACTGTTCACCTGCTCCGTGTGCGGGAAGGGCTTCACCCAGTCGTCCTGCCTGCTCAGGCACCAGCGCGTCCACACCGGCGAGAAGCCCTTCGCTTGCATCCTGTGCGGAAGGGCCTTCAGCCAGACCTTCAATCTTCACGCTCACCAGCGGGTCCACACCGGGGAGCGGCCCTTCACCTGCTTCACCTGCGGGAAGGGGTTCACGCAGTCGTCCAACCTGCTCACCCACCAGCGAGTGCACACCGGGGAGAGGCCGTTTACCTGCGCCGACTGTGGGAAGGGCTTCGGCGGGCTGTCTAGTCTGCGGAAACACCGGCTAATCCACCAGTGACCGCAGGTGTTGGGATGCCCTGGTGTCGGTCGTAACTAGGCTTGGTGCAGGTGAGCTCTCACCTGGGTTGTTCCTGCTGACTCTCACAGCCATGTCCATTGCACTAGAGTTTAAATGTTTTAGATACACGTCAATTAAATCAGCTTGACATTTGACACACACTCTGTCTACTTATAGACAATAGGGGCAGGAGTAGGCCATTCAGCCCTTCGAGCCAGCACCGCCATTCACTGTGATCATGGCTGATCATCCACAATCAGTACCCCGTTCCTGCCTTCTCCCCATATCCCTTCACTCCGCTATCTTTAAGAGCTCTATCTAACTCTTTCTTGAAAGCATCCAGAGAATTGGCCTCCACTGCCTTCTGAGGCAGAGCATTCCACAGAACCACAACCCTCTGAGTGAAAAAGTTTTTCCTCAACTCCGTTCTAAATGGTCTACCCCTTATTCTTAAACTATCTGATATCTAGGACTGTCTTCAGTGGAAATGTAAAATGATAGGGGATGATTTCAGCCACGGGAAACACCTACAAGGTGCTGGGGAAGTTCTGCAGATTGGGCAGCATCCATGGAGGGAAATGATAGAGTCCCTGATGAAGAGTCTCAGCCTGAAATATCACCTGTTTATTCCCCTCCA
Source organism: Mobula hypostoma (assembly GCF_963921235.1). Taxonomy (NCBI): domain Eukaryota; kingdom Metazoa; phylum Chordata; class Chondrichthyes; order Myliobatiformes; family Myliobatidae; genus Mobula; species Mobula hypostoma. Next base: position 28,467,289 of record NC_086106.1, read on the forward strand.
TAGATGCTGCCTGACCCGCACAGTTCCTCCAGAATTCTGTGGGTGTTGCTCCAGATTTCCAGCATCTGCAGTTTCCTTTGTACCTCGGTATCAGCCAGGTGTGTAGCTTATACTTTATTACACTTTATAGTCGCCAAACAATTGGTACTAGAACGTACAATCATCACAGCGATATTTGATTCTCCGCTTTCCACTCCCTTGATTACAAATATTAAATATTAAAAATATTAAATATAGTTAAATTAGTAAATATTAAAAATTTATCGCCACATTGGAGACCGTTCAGCCCGTCGGGCCAATGCTAGCTCCCAGCAGAATCATCCCATTGGTCCCATTCTGCCCCTCCTTACCGCACGGTATCCCTGCAGCTTTCTCACATGCCCTTCACCTCCTGTTTGATCCTTTCTGCCGCTCACCTACACTCAGGAGATTTTAAGGATGTCAGTTAACTTCCTGGCGTAACTTTGGGTCAATGGGAAGGAACTGGAGGAATTCTGGGGGCTGGGATGGTGGTGGGGGGTGAAATTATTGCCATTATTGGAGAGAACATGCACAGATCAGGATTGAAGTTGGATTCATGGAACATTACAGTAGAGTACAGGCTCTTCAGCTCTTGATGTTGGATAGAAACAAGTATGGGTCTGTGTCTCTCTGTCGGATTTGTGGCACTGAACCTGTTATCTCGCTGCCTGTGCACTTGAAATCCAGAGGCAATGCCCAGTCTTGCTGGGAGCTGTCCATCACTGGTGGGGTTGGGTTGAGGGGAGGGTGTTGGTTGGGATTACAGTGCAGTTTCAGCAACTGCTGATCTTCAATAGGGATTGCGCAGCGAAGATTGGAAGACAGGGGAAAGGCGGGAGGCTGCTTGCAAATTATTTTGTTCCTAGCTTGGTAAACACTGATTTTGAAATGCACAGACCTGTTATGATCTTGTCTTAAGAGTTCTGCAAAAGGTGGGACTTAGTCATTTAAGTGGTTTAAAGAGGTGGTCAGCACCCTGCAGGTCAGGGATTCACTGGATTCTGTGAACTGCTGCCTGCTCAGGAACAATTCAGTGCTCCCTGCAGTCTGTCAACGTTTGCTGGTCCACACAAGTAGACCTCAAGGCTTCTGCCCAAACTACTTTGCTCTCAGACACACTCTTGGAGCCTGGTTAAGAGAGCGACAGAGAACATGGAAGGAAGATAGATGGGAGGGGCAGGAACAGGGTGGCCACATGTGCCCAGCATCTTGGGAGAGAGTGAGCAACCACACAAGGCACGTGTCTCCTGGAGAAGGTCCTTCAATGCAGGCATGATGAGACAAGATGAATGGAGGAGAGAAGCAGGTTTGGAGTGAATTAGACCAAGAGACATAGGAGGAGTATTAGGCCATTGGATCTTCACCATTCCAGCATGGCTGATTTATTATCCTCTCAACCCCGTTCTCCTGTCTTCTCACCCTTTCATGCCCTCAGTATTCAGCCTCTGTTTTAAGTACACCCAATGACTTGGTGTCTACAGCCACCTGTGGCAATGAATTCCACATTTTCACCATCCTCTGTTAAGATAATTCCTCTTCATCTCTGTTTTAAAGGGAAGTCCTTCTTTTCTGAGCTGTGCTCTCTAGTCTCGGATGGCCCCCCCCCCCACTATAGGAAACATCCACTCTATCTCGACCTTTCACTATTGGATAGGTTTCAATGAGATCCCCTTATTCTTCTAAACTCCAGTGAGTACACAGGCTCAGAATCATCAAACGCTCCTCACACGTTAACCTTTCCATTTCCGGAATCATTCTCCTGAACCTCCTCTGGACTCTCTCCAATGCCAGCACATCCTTTCTTGAATAAGGGATGCAAAATTGCTCACAATTAATGCAAGTGCTGCCTGTCCAAAGCCTTACAGAGCCTCAGTGTTACATCCTTTGTAATCTAGGAAAGCTTTGCAGAGGAAGAGGAGAGGATTGAAGAGTGAGACTGATGAGGGGAATACGATAGGGTGTCATTTGGCACACGAAGTCAATGCCAGCCCTAAAAGTAATTCCATTCTGCACTTCCCTCCCCGTTCCCTCACACGCCTACCCATCAACCCAATGCTGCCCTAACTTTCCCAGCAGTAACCTACACCAGGATCTTTTTACAGTAACCACTGAATGTACAGCAGGTCTTCGGGGGGTGAAAGACAGCTGGTGCTCACTGCAAAACAGAAACAACAAGAGCATCCACTCGAGGAGGACCCAGAGGCACGATCATGTGCGGGTCACTGGAGCTGGGAGGTGGTGCCCATGTGAAAAGATGAGGGGAAAGTAAGGAAAATGAGGAAGAAGAAAAATAAAGATGCTTTCTAAAATCATACTGAATATAGCACCTGCGTTTTCCACAGCAGAGGGCCACAACTCACAGTTTTGGTCCCCTAATCTGAGGAAAGACATTCTTGCCATAGAGGGAGTACAAAGAAGGTTCACCAGATTGATTCCTGGGATGGCTGGACTTTCATATGATGAAAGACTGGATGAACTGGGCTTGTACTCATTGGAATTTAGAAGATTGAGGGGGGATCTGATTGAAACGTATAAAATCCTAAAGGGATTGGACAGGCTAGATGCAGGAAGATTGTTCCCGATGTTGGGGAAGTCCAGAACGAGGGGCCACAGTTTGAGGATAGAGGGGAAGCCTTTTAGGACCGAGATTAGGAAAAATTTCTTCACACAGAGAGTGGTGAATCTGTGGAATTCTCTGCCACAGGAAACAGTTGAGGCCAGTTCATTGGCTATATTTGAGAGGGAGTTAGATATGGCCCTTGTGGCTACGGGGGTCAGGGGGTATGGAGGGAAGGCTGGGGTGGGGTTCTGAGTTGGATGATCAGCCATGATCATAATAAATGGCGGTGCAGGCTCGAAGGGCTGAATGGCCTACTCCTGCACCTATTTTCTATGTTTCTATGTTTCTAATATCAGGCTGGTGCTAATTGGAGACAAAAATCTAAAATGATGAGATTTATCCACAGGCGTGACAAGTAGTCTTCCATGGGACACTGAGTTCCAAAGGATGGTGAATCAAGGATACCTTTTCTTCACCCATGCCTTCCTGTTTGCCGGTTTGATTTATCATTTTAAATATTCAGTTCATCCATGTCTGTGCAGGAATTTAACTGTGACTATTTCTGGAGGAGCAGATGAACACACTCAGATCAGATACCGACTGCTTTCATTCCAGGGCCCCCCCACCAATCTGAGTGGGACCTGAATGGCACTGTGATTGAGGACACGAGGTGAAACAGGGATAACATCCCTCAAGCGGTACTGGTGTCAATATCTGTCTGAAGGAGAATAAGCGTAACGTTCGGTTGTCTGCCTCCAGTTATTGCCTCCCCTGTTATGGCTGGAACATGGAGGGGAAGCAACAACATTCAAACTACATTTGGATAACTACCTGGATAGGAGAGGTTTAGAGAGCTCTGGGCCAATTATGGACACCATGGTAGGCAAGTTTCCTTGCTGTTTATTCCATCAGTCTATTGCACACATGCATACACACGTACATATTTGCCATTAAAATAGTTACTCTAGGTGGGAGCTTCGATCTGTAATCCCTCCACCCGCAGACACCACTGACCTCGTGTAATAAAGCACCGGATTAGTTGCAAAGGAAGTGTTTTGACTGCACTGGCCATGATCAAACTGAATTGTACAGCCTATACACAGCCATTTATTGCCAATTCCTGTCTGCGTCTTTAATGCTGCTCTGTGATTTTTGATACAAATAAGTTTGAAGTGATGTATTTTGGAACATCAAACCACTATTGGACTTCTGCTGTGAGTGGGAAGTCACTAGAGAGTGTAATGGCAAAGAGGGGCCTTGGAATGCCAGTGTGAAGATTCTTGAATGCAGTGTCACAGGTAAACAGTGCGGTGAAGAAAGCTATTTAGCACGCTGGTGCTCATCAGTTGAGGAGTGCGGACGTTGTGTTTCAGTTGCTGGTGAGGCTGCACTAAATGAACAGCGTACAGTTTTCATCTGCTATAGGAAGATGTGATTAAACTGGAAAGGGCATAGAAGAGATTTACGAGGATGTTGCCAAGACTAGAGAGCCTGAGTTAGAAGGAGAGTTTGGCCAGGCTTGGCCTTTATTCCTTGGAATGTGGGAGTACGAGGGGTGACCGTTCAGAAATGTTTATAATTATGAGAGGTTTAGGTAACAGACTTTTCCTGTGGGGATGGGAGTCCAGAACTAGCATAGAGTGACAGTGAGAGAGGGAAGGCTGAAAATGTATCCGAGGGTTATTTTATCCGCACGGGGTGATGAGTGTATGGAACAAGCTGTCAGAGGAATGGGCTGATGAGTATAATTTAAGATGCATTTAGATGTGTTGGGCACGTGGCCAAGTGGTTAACTTGTTCGTCTAGTGATCTGAAGGTTGCTAGTTCGAGCCTCAGCTGTGGCAGCGTGTTGTGTCTTTGAGCAAGGCACTTAACCACACATTGATCTAGTGTCTGTGTGAGGAGTGGCGCCCCACACAGACTTCCAATCTGCACCTTGTAAGGCATGAAAATGCCCAACGCAGGCCTCTCATGGTCTGAGTTGACGGCCCTCCCCCTTAGATAGTTACATCGAGGGAAGGGCCAATTTTGGGATTAACTGGGTGGACAGCGTGGTCGGCATGGACTTTTTGGGCCGAAGGGCCTACATCCCATGGTATTGCTCTCCGACTCTGAAGTGGGTCATTCTTCTCCCAGGAAAGGAGCAGTGAAATCAAAATTAAAACACGTAAACACGTTTTGTTTTAACAAGCTGAGAATTACAAGTTCTTTGTCGAGTGGCCTTTCCTGCCAAGTGGAAGTGCCCCAGTTTAACCAGATTGTTCATTTCCATTTTTCTCCATGAACACAATCAGAAAGACTTAACTGGGTCTGGGTTTGATTTTTGTAGATCTGTTTGAAAGACTATGTCTAAGTGTAATATCTTACTTTATTATAGAGAGCCACGTGCATTTTTACTGTGATCAACTAAATTAAATAAAGCACTTTATTGGAGCAAAGTTTTGTCAAGTGGACTAACACACAAAACTCTGGAAGATCTCAGCAGGTCAGGCAGCAAATGTAAAGTCAACATTTTGGCTGAGACCCTTCGTCATCCATCGTTCCTTCCGTGGACAGGGTTAACGAATGAGGAGTGTTTAATGGCTCTGGGCCTGTACTCACTGGAGTTTAGAAGAATGAGGGGGGATCTCATTGAAACCTATTGAAGATTGAAAGGCCTAGGTGGAATGGACATAGAGGGTATGTTTCCTATAGTGGTGTCTTAGGACCAGAGGGCGCTGCCCCAAAATACAGGGCATTCCTTTAGATTAGAGATGAGGAGGAATTTCTTCAGCCAGAGATTGGTGGATCCGTGGAATTCATTGCCACAGACGGCTGTGGGGGTCAAGTCACTGGGCATATTTAAAGTGGAGGTTGATAGGTTTTTGATTAGTAAAGGCATGAAAGGTTACGCGGAGAAGGCAGGAGAATGGGGTTGAGAGGGTTAGTAAATAAGCCATGGGGGAATGATGGAGCAGACCGGATGGGCTGAATGGTCTCGTTCTTCTCCTGTCTCTTAAGGCTAACTGAGGGAGACCTACACTGCGAACTGACCCATGTGTACTGCAGAGCTGGGAGCATCAAGTTGGTGGGCGTACGTGAGAGAGGAGAGGTGTCAGGGTGGAACGGGAGAGATGGTAATGCCCTGAGAGCTGGGAGCGGCAAAACGGGCTCATTCCCTCATCTTAAATGTGTGTCTGAGAGAAACTTTAGTCAGTGGCGGGCTCCTACCCAATGCCAAGCTCTGGGAACGGTTCTTGACCCACTGTGTTCGCCGATCTACACTGCTGTTCAACATTCCCATGTCTCCAATGCGATGAGCACAGCCTAACGTTATGACTGTGGGAAACACGACAGGAATCAGGGATTTGATGAAAAACCAAGGAGAGGGGAGTACAGGGTAGTCTCTTCACACTGGCAGTTGTAAGAATGGAGTACAATTCTCTCTGCTGATGTAAGGGTGTGTGTGTGGTGCAGGTGCGTTCTCCCCACAACCACACGTGTACCCCCTAATTCCTCCCACATTCCAAAGACGCACGGCTAGGGTCGGTGAGTTGTGGGCGTGCTGCATTGGCGCTGGAAGCGTGGCGACACTTGCGGGCTGCCCAGCACCATCCCCGCTGATTTAGTTGACGCTTGCACCACATTTCACTGTATATTACACGGGGCAAAGAAAGCTAATCGAAGATCGTTAATCTTTACCTGTGAGCTGGCACTGCAGAGAGCCCCGAGCATTCCTGCAGCTTACTCTGGAGGAGATGTTGACTCGACTCATTCAGCAATGCAAGGGAAACCCCACACCCCGAAGAAACAGGGTTCAGTCTGGGATCCCCGACTGATTCACACTGGGGTGAGGTCGCTCCCTTGCTCTGTGTATAGGGAGGGTCCACTCTGTCGCCCAACTTCTGACACATTAACTCCAGCATTGAAGTTTACCCTATAACTGAAATTTGAGTCATTGAAAGGAAAAATGCAAATTGGTCCCTGCCTTTTCAGGACTGCAGATAAAGTGGTAAATGTTTAAAGCTGTTCGATCACTTCAGCACATTCAGCTCCCAAGCAGCCATGGAAAACTGCTGTCGCCCAGTCACAAGGCAGGGAATCCCTATTTAAGTACCTCAGGGATGAAGTTATCAGTTCCATTTTTCCTTGGGAGACGTGGGAGACCATATGACCCATTAAGTCCAAGCCAGCTAAGGGAAATCCCATTCCCCAACTAATTTTCCTTGGAACTTATTCTCTTTCCCCATAATCTCATTGACTTCTGCTAGATCCTGTCACCCACCTGCTAATCAGGGAGAATTTACAGTGGCCAGTTAATGTACTGGCCTACGTGGCAAGACATTGGAGCAGCCGGAAGAAACGCACACAGTTACAGGGAGAAGGTGCAGACAACACCAGAGGTCGGGGTTGAGCCTGGGTCGTTGGAGCTGTGCATTCCCGTACCTTCAACAAACTCTTGTGGAAATAAATGTCTACTTACGTGTTTAAATATCCAATTTCTAAATGTTCATTCCACAATGGGAAAAATATCGTAAATGAACAAGACGTTGAATGGAAAGGGATTGTAACCTGCAACTGAGCCATCTCACGTTCATCTTAAACAGCTTCTGACAAGGGACATGTTGGAAACAAAGGAATTTCTGCAGCCAATGGCCGCAGAAGATGTATTGAATCTCTCCATTTCCTCCTTCCCACCGCAAATTAATTTGTAGTTGAGCCTTTCAACCACAGAATCTGATGAGGTGCGAGGGAGAGAGAAGAGTCAAAAGCCCCGCCATCTACTTTGGCATGACCTTGGCAGCTTGTTGTCGATCTGCACTGCACTTTCTCTGTCACTGTAACACTTTATTCTGCAGTCTGTCGCTGGTTCTCCCTTGTACAAACTTGATGTACTTGATTAGTATGACGCTTACCACTGTGTTGAGGTCCAGACCTGTACCATTTACCTACTTGAGGCTAATGCTTTGAAGCAGTGCTGAGGTGACATCTTTCAGAAGAGCCTTTGAATCGAGGCTCTATCTGATGTTCCAGGTGGACACACACATTGTGAAGGTTTTCTGAGGAGTTATCCACCAGTGTTGGCGCGGTTAAGTGGTTAAGGCATTTGTCTGGTGATCTGAAGGTCGTTAGTTCGAACCTTGGCTGAGGCAGCGTGTTGTGTCCTTGAGCAAGGCACTTAACCACACATTGCTCTGCGATGACACCGGTGCCAAGCTGTATGGGTCCTAGTGCCCTTCCCTTGGACAACATCGGTGGCATGGAGAGGGGAGACTTGTAGCATGGGCTACTACTCGTCTTCCATACGACCTTGCCCTGGAAACCCTCCAAGGCGCAAATCCATGGTCTCATGAGAGTAACGGATGCCTATAATCCATCAGTCCTTGTCAGACACCAACCCTAAAGCAGATTATGTTCACACATATGGTGTGTGGGAGCCTGTTCTGTCGAAGTTTGTTGCCCTGCTTGCAATGATTCAATAGAAGCATCGGTGGGTATAAGGACATTTGGTCCCCAAAGCGTACAGCTCTCACTGAAACTGTTACTTGGGCGATCCTTAACCAGCCCGCCATCGGTCCCAAGCAACACACTGCTGGTGAACGCAGCAGGCCAGGCAGCATCTCTAGAAAGAGGTACAGTCGACGTTTCGGGCAGAGACCCTTCGTCAGGACTAACTGAAAGAACAGCGAGTAAGAGATTTGAAAGTAGGAGGGGGAGGGGGAGATCCAAAATGATAGGAGAAGACAGGAGGGGGAGGGATGGAGCCAAGAGCTGGACAGCTGATTGGCAAAGGGGATATGAGAGGATCACGGGACAGGAGGCCCAGGGAGAAGGAAAAGGGGGTGGGGGGAACCCAGAGGATGGGCAAGGGGTATAGTCAGAAGGACAGAGGGAGAAAAAGGAGAGAGAGAAAAAGAATGTGTGTATAAAGATAAATAACGGATGGGTTACAAGGGGGAGGTGGGGCATTAGCGGAAGTTAGAGAAGTCGATGTTCATGCCATCAGATTGGAGGCTACCCAGACGGAATATAAGGTGTTGTTCCTCCAACCTGAGTGTGGCTTCATCTTTACAGTAGAGGAGGCCATGGATAGACATATCGGAATGGGAATGGGACGTGGAATTAAAATGTGTGGCCACTGGGAGATCCTGCTTTCTCTGGCGGACAGAGCGTAGATGTTCAGCAAAGCGGTCTCCCAGTCTGCGTCGGGTCTCGCCAATATATAAAAGGCCACATCGGGAGCACCGGACGCAGTATATCACCCCAGCCGACTCACAGGTGAAGTGATGCAACTACTAGAGCAATGTCTTTTCAAACCCTGGGATATCAGGTTTCAGCTACGGGAGGCTTCCCTGGTTTACTCCTTTCTGTTTCTCCAGTACCTAATTGTTTGTTTCATTAGCAAATATGGAGCTTAGAAAAATAGAGGGCTATGGGTGAAGCCTAGGTAGTCTAAGTTGGGACATGTTCGGCACAGCTTTGTGGGCCGAAGGGCCTGTATTGCGCTGTATGTTTTCTATGTTACTATTAAGATCCTTCCTGCCTTTAGCTCTTAACCACCCCTCCACCTACTGTATTAACTCGCCCCTTTATGGACACTTTTTTAGTTCTCTCCATCGCCTCTCCCCTGTAAAGGAAAACACACTTGTATTCCTACTTCTGCTAGAAAGATCATTGACCTGAAAAGCATCAGCTACCTCTCTCTCCAGCGTGGCTGCCTGACATGTCAAGTCATAGAGCACCACAGCGCAGAAAGAGGTCCCCCAGCCCACCTAGCCGGTGCCGAACTGTTATCCCATCGACCCCCACCTCCATATCCCTCCCATCCACGGACATTGAAATCGGACCCACATCCATCACGTCCACTGGCAGCCCGTTCCACACTCTCACTACCCTCTGAGTGAAGAAATTCCCTCTCGGGTTCCCCGTAAGTATTTCACCTTTCACCCTTAACCTATGACCTTTAGTTCTCGTCTCACCCAATTGCAGTGGGGGGGGGGGAGCCTGCTTGCATTTACCCTATCTATACCTCTCATGGTTTTGTATTCCTCTATCAAATCTCTTCTCATTCTTCTAGTAAAGTCCTAACCCATTCCGCTTTTCCCCATTAACCCAGGGCCTCAGATCCCCGCGGTCCTCGTTCATGTTCCCGCGCCCTTGTCCCGAGCACTTTCTGTTATGATAACAGCGCAGGGGCATCCATGCACTCGGGAGCTGAGGCGAAGGATCAAGAAGAGAGTGAAGAGCACAAGTGGAGGGAATTGGAGACGGAAGGGTTTAGGTGAAGGTTGTTGCCACCAAGAAAATGTCCGTTGCTTTGGTTGCTCCTGAACCTCCGTTCCTTCTCTCCCCACTGTGGTCAGAGCATCCTGGAGGCTCGATCAGACCAGGTACTGATGTTTAAAATTCAGAACATCTCAGCGGAAGCTGCTGCTAGCTTCTAGTCGTCCACCCTAGAAACAGCCCATCGCGTGTACGCTTACCATTAGTAACCCTGCACTCTCCCCATGTTCAAATGCCAAGACTGCGATTTATTTGTCACGTGTAGGAAAAGCGAGGAGGTCCTGAAGAGAGAATTTGGGGGAGTTAGGTAGGTCAGAAAGCTGAAAAGCAGGACCCCCAGGGTAACAAACTCGGGATTACCGCCTGTACCACGCACCGGTGAGGGTAAGCATAGGATAACTTGGCAGGTAAACGCGCGGCTGAGAAACTGGTGCAGGGTGCAGGGTTTCATATTTCTGGATCTTTGAGATCTCCTCTGGGGAAGGTATGACCTGTAGACAAGGGACAGGTTACGGGGACCAATATCCTTGCAGGCAGGTTTGTTAGAGCTGTTGGGGAGGGTTTAAACTAATTTGGCAGGGGAGTGGGAACCAGAGTGATAGAGCTGAGGACAGAGCTGTTTACAAGCAGTGACAGTGTGTAGTGAGACTGGCGGGAAGGACGGGCAGATGATAGGGCAAAATTGCAGTCAGTGGGATGAGCTGCAGTGCGAAAGAGGGGCAAAACTGAAAAGGGAGACGAATACAGGATTGAAGGTGTTATATTTGAATGTGGGGGAAAAGAGGGGAAGACGGAGGGGGAGGGAGGAGAGGAATAAATATATATTTCCTGGAACACGCACCGCAAGGACTCGCCATTCAAGACAGCAGCTCACCAGCGCCACCTTGAGGATGTTTAGGACTGGCGATTAAATGCTGGTTCAGACTGAAAAACCCACATCCCTTGAATGTATCGAAATCTGGAGAGTTACACTGTCACAGACCGATCAAAAACACGGTCCATTTTGATAACACAATACAGGAATTTTTTAAATAATCATCATGGATGCAATGTTGAACTATCCTAAGTGATTGTAAATTTTCAAGACAACTATTACATCACAGTGGGACCATGAAAATTGAACATTGGAATACTGTACACGAACAAAAGCTAGCTGCTTCATTCTGCACGGCTGACGTGACCTAATAATGGTCCTTGCTGGAGCCAATGCCATTTGATACAAATTAATCTGAAATCAACTAACTGTACATCATTGCTCTGCATATTCAGATTTATTTCTCACATCTACATCAAAACATTTCAGTGAAACTGACCGCAATCAGTGCAGATTGGCAACAACATCTCCTCCACAATCTCCATCAGCACAGGCACACCACAGGGCTGTCGACCCTGCTCTACTCACTTGACACATATGACTGTGAGGCTAAGTTCAGCTCCAAAATGATAATTAAGTTTACTGTTGGATCAGAGGTGGTGGCAAATCAGCAACTTGGAGGGAGATTAAAGACCAGATTGACTGGTGCCACAGGAACAATCTCCCACTTAATGTCAGTAAAACCAAGGAGCTGATTGTCGACTACAGGAGCAGGAAACTGGAGGTCCATGAGCCCGTCCTCATCGGGGGATCAGAGGTGGAGAGGCTCGGTAACTTTAAATTAATTGGCGTTATAATTTCGAAGGATCTGCCCTGGGTCCAGCACATAGGTGCCATGATTACAGAGAAAGCATGGCAATGCCTCTACTTTCTTAAAAGTTTGCAAAGATCCAGCAAACTTTGACAAACTTCCAGAGATGCACAGTGGAGAGTATACTGACCAGTTACATCACAGCCAGGTATGGAAACAATAATGTTTGTGAACAAAAAGCCTACCAAAGGTAGTAGATGAAGCCTAGTCCAGCACAGTTGAAGCCTTTGCCACCATTGAGAACATCTATATGGGGCGCTGCCACAGGAGAGCAGCATCTGTCATCAAGGACCGAGGCAATGCTCTCTTCTTACTGCTGGCGTCAGGAAGGAAGTACAAGAGCCTTAGGTCCCACACCACCAGGTTCATGAACAGTTATTGCCCCTCAATCATCAGGATCCTCACCCCAACATTGAACTGATTCCACAACCTACGGGCTCACTTCCAAGGGCTCTTCAACTTGTGTCTCAATATTTATTAGTATTATTTTGTCTTTTTTTTTAATTTGTAGAATTTGTTTGGTTTTTGCACATTGATTGGTTGTCCACCTTTGTCGGTTTCATCAATTCTATTGTGTTTCTTTGTATTTACGGTGAATGCTCACGAGGAAATGAATCTCAGGGTGACACGTATGTACTTTGATAAAAAATTCACTTTGGATTTACTGACCTGCTGAGTGTTGTGACACCACTCAACCAGTATATAGTGACTTTGATCATACTATTAACTTTGAAATGCACCATTTACGTTAACAACCAACAGAGTCTCATGATGTGGTGAGGGCAGCCTGCAAGTGTTGCCACACATTCCGATGCCGACATAGCATGCAATCCAAGAATTATGACTGGAAACTTTATTCTAACCAAGGCACTGGAGGGCCTCAACACTTAGGCAGCGACAATGGAGGGAAATAGACAATTGACCTATTGGGAATTACCTTTCACCTGGGCTCGACAGATCATTGAAAATATTTAAGATGGAGATAGGGAGCTGTTTTAAATATTGTGAAATTGAAAGGGCAGGGGAATGGCACAGGAAAGGAATTGAGGCTGGTGTGGTTTGGCTGTGTTCGTATTGAATGATGCTGCAGAGCCGGGGGTCCTACTGATAGATCTCTGCTCCTATTTTCTTGTGTAATATATTTGCATAAATTGAGACCTGAAAGGAGAACAGAAATAGAAGTAATTTTCAGTCTCACAGGTACCTGATGTGGCCTCCAGTGACTCACAGTTTTTGTTTATCACTGATTTCTGTAGATGTACTGCAGAGAGCACTCTGACCAGCCTGGTAGGAGCGCCAGTACACAAAATCACAAGAGGCTGCAGAAGGGTTGGAGATTCAGCCAATTCCATCATGGGCACTCACTCCCCCCCCCCCCAGGACATCTTTAAAAGGTGGCATCCATCATGAAGGGCCCTCACATCCAAAATATGCCCTCTTCTCATTACCACTATCAGGGTGGAGGCACAGGAGCCCGAAGACACATACTCAACGTTTTACAAACAACTTTGTCCCCTCTGCCATTAGAACTCTGAACCCATGAACACTATCTCACTATTTTGTTCTCTTTTTACTTATTTCTCATTTAAACTTATAGTATTATATATTTCACTGTACTTTTCCACAAAACAACAAATGTCGTAATATATTTCAGTGATAATAAACCTGATTCTGAAAGCGCAGCGGACAAGGGTAAGCATGGTCACAATAATACCCACAATCCCTCACGGCCCAGAAACCACCCTGGACACGACACTCTCGGAGACACCCATACGCTCCTGGGGCTTCAACGGGGGAGGCCCAAGAAGCACAACAGTATTTCTGGAGCTCTTTCGGCCCAAACCCGCTCTGACGATTAAAACTGGCAACTCATTTCGTACGTTTCACTGGAGTCATTCGCGGATTTCTGGGCGCACTGCGCATGTCTGGGGGGGGGGTGCGGGGCGTTCAGCATTCAGCGCATGCGCCGTTGGCCCTTCTGGCTCGCTGCCATTTCCGATTGTCACTATGGCAACGGTTCCCTATTTTAAAACCCGCTCTTTTATGGAGAGCATTGCTATCATGAATACCCAGCCATCTCCCTCAAGCGGCAGAATGAGAACGGCCACGATATTCCCCAATGAAAAGAAGCACCCAGGGTCAAAGGTCCTGGTGTGCTGGTCCTGAGATGGACATGGCAATCCCTGCATTGGCCCTGCAGCACAAGCAGCGACCGGACACCCCTTCCTGGGTTTGCTTTTCCTGATGTCGACTGAATGTTAAAACCTCTCAACCACCTGAGGGGGCTTGGCAATTTTTTTTTTTAAAAAAGCAGCAAAATATCTGGTGACCTATTCTGCCCATCTCAAAGAACGGACAGGCCTTGTATTAAAGTCTCTCGTGGACGCCGTTCAAAGCCACAAGCCATAGTTACAGAATCAGGCCATTCCATCATGTCTGATTTATTAACAGGCTCAGCCCCATTCTCTTGCCTCTCCTCGTAACCTTTGACACCTTTACTAATCAAAAACCTATCCACCTCCCCTGTAATGTGCCAAACACTCTTTATGACCCCATCTACCTGTGATGTCACTTTCAGGGAATTATTGAACAGTATTCTCAGATCCCTCTGTTCTCCTGCATTTCTCAGAGCCCTACCATTCACCATGTAGCACCTACCCTGCTTTGTCCTTGCCAAGTGCAACAATTCACACTGGTCTGCATTAAATTCTGTCTGTTATTTTACAGCTCGTTTTCCCAGTTGGTCCAGGTCCCACAAGGTTTGAGAGGCTTCCTTGCTGTCCACTATCCTCCCCCAATCGTGGTGTCATCCACAAATCTGCTGATCCACTGTACCACATTATCATCCGGATCATTGATATAGATAACACACCAACCCCAGCAGCACGCCACCAGTCACAGGCCTCCAGTCAGAGAGGCCGCTATCCACAACCACTCTCTGGCTTCTTCCACAAAACAAATACTCAATCCAGTTTACTACTTCATCCTGAACACCAAGCAAATTAATCTTCCAGACCAGCCTCCCATGCAGGTCTTTGTCAAAAACAACGTCCACTGCCTCTCCTTCCTCACATTTCCTCATAAGGGGAGCATGCCTTATGAGAATAGGTTGAGTGAACTCGGCCTTTTCTCCTTGGAGTGACAGAGGATGGGAGGTGACCGAGGTGTACAAGATGATGAGAGGCATTGATCGTGTGGATAGTCAGAGGCTTTTCCCCAGGGCTGAAATGGCTACCAGAAGAGGGCATAGTTTTAAGATGCTTGGAAGCAGGTACAGAGCAGATGTCAGTGGTAAGTTTTTTTACGCAGAGAGTGGTGAGTGTGTGGAATGGGCTGCTGGTGGCGGTGGTGGAGGCGGAAACGATAGGGTCTTTTAAGAGACTCCTGGATGGCTACATGGAGCTTAGAAAAATAGAGGACTATGGGTAACCCTAGGTAATTTCTAAGGTAGGGACATGTTCGGCACAGCTTTGTGGGCCAAAGGGCCTGTATTGTGCTGCAGATTTTCTATGTTTCTATAACCTCCTCGAACAACTTCCTAAGATTGGTTAGACACTACCCACCATGCACAAAGCCATGTTAACTATCCCGAAGATAGCCACTTTATCTCAGAATCAGGTTTATTATCACCGGCATGTTTCGTGAAATTTGTTAACTTCTAATCTTTCTTCTAATATTTGTATATCTGTGCACTTGTAATGCTACTGTGACACTGTAATTTCCTCTGGGATCAATAAAGTATCTATCTAATCGGGCCCTGCCGATCCAAGTTCTAATATATCCTGTCTCTTAGAATACCTTCCAATAACTCATCCATTACTGATGTCAGACTCACTGGCCTACTGAGGGTCAGTAAAAGGGTTAATGACCTAAGTAGCTAACTTGCATTTTTCGATTTGAAATTATAACCCAATGTCTTAAGCTTGGACCTGCAGAAAGCAGTCTTTCATAATCATGATGCAGCACTGATTGCAGATAGCCGTAAAGAAACATGCAGTCATTGGTTGTTCTATGATTAAAAGTATCTTGTGCGATGGATGAGGTTGTGTACTCCTGGTTATGTACGTCTGCTTGTGTGACACAATCACTGGCATGCCAGTATTGGCCTGTTCATCATTATAGATATATGCCGAAATTGCCCCGTAACTCTGCTGCGAGCTCTCCATGATATCATGCTGAATAAAGGCAACACCACCTGAGGTCTGGTCTCGAGAGTCGTTTTTCTTCGTCACCTGTAGTTTCCCAGACTATTCTAAGAGCCTTTCTTGAACAACCACACAGTATTAGCTGCTCTCCAGTCCTCCGGCATCTCACCCGTGGCAAAGGATATCTTAAATATCTCTGCCAGGGCCCCTGCAATTTCTGCACTTGCCTCCCACAATGTCCAACGAGACACCTTGTCGGGCCCTGGGGTTTTATCTGCCCTAATTTGCCTCAAGACCCCAAGCATCTCCTCTTCTGTGGTCCAGATACAGTCTATGAACATACTGCTGTCTAGCCTCAGTTCTACAAACACTGTGTCTCTCCTGAATAAATTCAGATACAAAAAAAAATCCATATAAAATTTCCCCATCTCTTTCGGCTCCATGCATGGTGTAAGTCGATGGTTAATGCTACTCTGGTTCACCAACAATTCTCTTTCTCAGCCTGCAATCTGGTGAACTTCACTGGGGATGGTCCAGGGGGCACAATTTCACGATCAGAGGTTGGGCGTTATCAATAGAGATGAGAAATGTCTTCACACGGATTAAAGTGGGGAGGGACAGTCTCAGACTGAGTGGACGCTCTCACTGCATGGAAGGGAGGTGCAGGCAGATGCGTTCTCTGTTTCCAAAGGGAATTGAAAGGATGGAGAGGGCAGAGAGAAAACAAGAATCACATTAGTTTTCAAACAACGGCAGGACTGAGACCAACTATTGCAAAGAGTGGCTGCACGGCCACCTCCTGACCATGAGAACAGAATGAAGCCATTCTGCTCACCGAGCTGCACACCATTCCAGCAGGGCTGATTTACTTTCCTTCTCAACCCTGGTCTTCAGCTTTCGCCCCATAACTTTTGGCACCCTGACTAATCAAGAACCGATCAACCTCTGCTTTAAATATAGCCAATGACGGCCTCCACAGCCGTCTGTGGGCAAAGAATTGCACAGATTCGCCAGCCTCTGGCTAAAGAAATTCCTCGTCGCTGTTTTAAAGGGACGTCCCTCTATTCTGAGGCTGTGCCCTCTGTTTCAGTATTAACCCCCTCCAGCAGGAACACTCATTCACAGGCATCAAGGCTGAGTTGTGAGCTCACGCCAATGCCTTCACCTCATATCCCTTAATCTCAATGGGTACATTTACTGTCAGAGAAATGTATACAATATGTATCCTGAAACTTTCTTTGCAAACATCCATGAAAACAGAGGAGTGCCCCGAATAATGAATGATAGTTAAATGTTAGAACCCTAAAGCCCCCCCCAGCTCCCCCCTCCCATGCACAAGCAACAGCAAAGCAATGACCCCCCCAACACTCCCCAAGCACTCAAGCATGCAGCAAAGCATCCAAAAAGACACAGACTTGCAGTACCCCAAAGACTACTCGTTCACCCAGTAATTCGACATTTCACAGGCTCTCTCTCTCTCTCCCCCTAATAAGGGGAAAACAGGTGTCCCCGTTTCACAGTGCAAGGGAGGCATAACAAACAACTCACTGATTTATGGCATTGAAGGTCTGCTGCGTCACTTTTTCTGAGCTCTGTGCCCAAAGAGCTCAGTTTCTCCGGGCACACAGCCAGCAGCCAGCTCACTGCTTTCGACCTTCCGTGTTCTTCCGCAACACATCAGGTGGCGGCACCAGCCTCGAATCTGCCCGGCTCCAGAGCCATGAAAATCCGGAACCCTGAAGGCGCGCTAGTCTTCCAGCGTGAGGCCTTGAGAGCGGGACCCATTCCCGCAAAGAACCAAAGTCAGAGTGTACCTCCAAGTCAGGGTCTTTCACTTAACAAACATATTAATCTGTGGTCGCTCCATTAGATACACCTGCTCATTAATGCAAATATCTACTTAGCCAATCATGTGGCAACAATTCGAAGCATAAAAGCATGCAGACGTGGTCAAGAGGCTCAGTTGTTGTTCAAACAGACAGAATCAAGAAGAAATGAGATGTAAGTGACGTTGACCATGGAATGACTGTTGGTGCCAGACAGGGTGGCTTCAGTATCTCAGACACTGCTGATCTCCTGGGATTTTCATGCACCCCAGCCTCTACAGCAGGGGTTCCCAACCCAGGGTCCACGGACCCCTTGCTTAATTGTTTTGGTCCATGGCATAAAAATGGTGGGGAAACCCTGTTGTATTTCATACACAGAATGGTGCGAAAAACAAACAAAAAATAATCTGTGGGTGAAAATGCCTTTTTTGTAATGAGAGAGGTCGGAGGACAATGGCCAGACTGGTTCAAGCTGACAGGAAGGTGACAGTAACTGAAGTAACCCCGCGTTACAACAGTGGTGTGTAGAAGAGCATCTCCGAATGCATGACACTTTGAACCTCGAAGAAAACGGGCGACAATGGCAGAAGGCCAAGTGGGTTCTACAAACCCCATTTCCAAAAAAATTCGGATATTTTCCAAAATGCAATAAAAACAAAAATCTGTGATATGTTAAGTCACGTGAACCTTTATTTAACTGACAAGAGTACAAAGAAAAGATTTTCAATAGTTTTACTGACCAACTTAATTGTATTTTGTAAATATACACAAATTTAGAATTTGATGGCTGCAACACACTCAACAAAAGTTGGGACAGAGTTAAAATAAGATTGTAAAGTGCACAGAATATTCAAGTAACACCGGTTTGGAAGACTCCACATTAAGTAGGCTAATTGGTAGCAGCTGAGGTATCATGACTGGGTATAAAAGTAGCGTTCATCAAAGGCTCAGTCTTCGCAAGCAAGGATGGGTCGTGGCTCACTCCTTTGTGCCAAACTTTGTGAGAGAATTGTTAGTCAGTTCAAAAGGAACATTTCTGAACACAAGGTTGCAGAGAATTTAGGTCTTTCAACATCTACAGTACATAATATTGTGAAAAGATTCAGAGAATTCAGAAACAGCTCAGTGCGTAAAGAGCAAGGTCGGAAACCACTGTTGAATGCGCGTGATCTTCAAGCCCTCAGGCGGCACTAAGAAACCGTTATGCTACTGTGACAATTATAGCCACCTGGGCTCGGGAGTACTTCGGAAAACCATTGTCACTCAACACAGTCTGTCGCTGCATCCAGAAATGCAACTTGAAACTGTATTACGCAGGGAGGAAGCCATACATCAACTCTATGCAGAAACGATGGCGAGTTCTCTGGGTCCGAGCTCATCTCAGATGGACCGAAAGACTGTGGAACCGTGTGCTGTGGTCAGGTGAGTCCACATTTCAGCTAGTTTTCAGAAAAAACAGGCGTCGAGTTCTCCATGCCAAAGATGAAAACAACCATTCAGATTGTCATCAGCGAAAGGTGCAAATGCCAGCATCTGTGATGGTATGGGGGTGCATCAGTGCCCACGGTGTGGGTGAGTTGCATGTATGTGAAGGTACCATTGACTCTGAGGCGTGTATTAGGATCTTAGAGAGACATATGTTGCCATCAAGGCGACGTCTCTTCCCGGGACATCCATGCTTATTTCAGCAGGACAATGCCAGACCACATTCTGCACGGGCTACAACTGCGTGGCTTTGTAGACACAGAGTGCGTGTGCTTGACTGGCCTGCTGCCAGTCCAGATCTATCTCCTATTGAAAATGTATGGCGCATCATGAAGAGGAGAAACAGACAACGGAGACCATGGACTGTTGAGCAGCTGAAGTCTTGTATCAAGCAAGAATGAACAAAATTTCCAATTGCAAATCTACTACAATTAGTATCCTCAGTTCCAAAACAATTAAAAAGTGTTATTAAAAGGAAAGGTGATGTAACACAATGGTAAACATGCCTCTGTCCCAACTTTTGTTGAGTGTGTTGCAGCCATCAAATTCTAAATTTGTGTATGTTTACAAAATACAATTAAGTTGGTCAGTAAAACTATTGAAAATCTTTTCTTTGTACTTTTGTCAGTTAAATAAAGGTTCACGTGAATTAACATATCACAGATTTTTGTTTTTATTGCATTTTGGAAAATATCCCAACTTTTCTGGAAATGGGGTTTGTAGTTCTGTACATAACAAAGTGGCAGCCGAGTGCATTTCTTCATTAAAATTCACCCAAAATCAGTCCCCACCCAGGACCATCTCAGCACTGTGCTCCTGAAGGGTCTGGCTCCAGACAGCCAGATGCCCCAGCAGCAGAGAAGTTCCATCCTCCCTCAATTTCTCCATCAGTAGTGTTCAAAATCATTTTCAATTTAATCTTCAAATTCACACTGAAATTGACTGAACTGCAATCAAATGATCCTCTAAATAATTAAACCGGATGGAGTACAAGCCCCGTTAGTAATTCGATAACACACTGAGTGTTCGGGACGAAGGGGATTTATTCGGCATTAAACACCCGCCCGGCTACACAATGAATGGATCCAACCTGGGTACTGTACACGGTCCAGACCTGGATGTGATTATCAGGAGCAACAACAAGTCACTTGTGAATTCGCCGGTGTGTCCGCAGGTTAGACGAATGGCTGAACCCCTTTCCGCACTCGGGACAGACGTACGGCCTCTCTCCAGTGTGAACCCGCTGATGCGTCAGCAAGGACGAGGAGCGGGTGAACCGCTTCCCACACTCGGAGCAGACAAACGGCTTCTCCCCCGTGTGCACTTTCAGGTGCTTCCTCAGGTTAGTCGACTGACCAAATTCCTTCCCGCACTCGGAGCAGGCGAACGGCCTCTCCCCCGTGTGGACCCGCCGGTGCTTCCGCAGATTGGTCGACTGGCTGAACTCCTTCCCGCACTCGGAGCAGGCGAACGGCTTTTCCCCGGTGTGAATCCGCTGGTGGATCAGGAGGGAGGACGAGCGGCTGAAGCCCTTGCCGCACTCGGAGCAGGTGAACGGCCTCTCCCCGGTGTGGACCCGCTCGTGAGTCAGCAGAGAGGACGAGCGGGTGAATCCTTTCCCGCACACGGGGCAGTTGATGGGCTTCTCCCCGCTGTGAAGCTGCTGGTGTTTCTGCAGCTCTGACGGCAGAGGGAAACCCTCTCCGCAGGTGGTGCAGGTGAACAGCCTCTCCCTGGCGTGGCTGCGGCGATGGATCCCCAGCTGGGTGAGGTAATTGAAGCCCTTTCCGCAATCTCCACACTTCCACAGCTTTTCCCCAGTGTGTCTCCGCTGATGTTTCAGCAACTCGGACGCCCGGCTGAAGCCTTGCCCACACTCCGAGCACATGAACCATTTCTCCCCGCTGTGGATTGTGCTTTCCGCTTCGGTGCTCAAGGGCTCCGCGCACTCGGATTGCGATGGAGCGAGTGATTCTGGCAGGCCCTCTTTCGGTCTTTGGCTGGATTTCCCCATTTGTGGATCCTCCATTACTAATACCTTGTAAAAAGAACTTTAAACAGTGAAAAGGGAAGTGAGGGGAAGCGCTTACATAAATGACACTACATAAACCACAGCCTTCAAACACTATCCACGCACAACCTCTAGCAGGGTCTTAATTACTCATTGGAACATCCTAACCTCATAACATATCCCACTAAATAAATTGTTACATTAAAATTAAAAAAAAATAACAACCGATAGATTAGCGTCCGGGCAGTTATTTAGATAAACCAGTGGATGAAAGCATCACGCGACTATTTAACCGAATGAA